>NC_137172.1:0-52500 GCF_951804945.1 Podarcis cretensis
GACCTCTGACAAGTGTCACATCTGGCGACGTACTCCGCTACTTCTCCTCGCATCTGGGGCCACCAAAAGTCCCTGGCCACCAGTTCTATTGTCTTCTCCCTGCCGAAATGGCCCGCACTGGGAGCGTCGTGCAACTGCTGCAGAACCTTTGCTCGGAGCTCGTCGCTCGGCACGTAGAGGGCACCCTTGTGAGTTAACAGTCCGTCGCGTAACTGGAACTCATCGTCTCTCAGCGAACCCCTACGCAGCTCCTCTATTTTGGATTGTGCAAACTGATCTACCTGCAACGCGCGTCGCACTGCGTCCAGGTCGACAGCGATGGCAGCGCACGCCCACGCCTGCGGTGCAAAAATGTGCCTGGCTGCTATTGGCGCCGCTTCCTCAAGATATTGCGGTTTCCTGGAGAGCGCATCGGCTATAACGTTGGAGTCCCCTGGGACGTACTCTATCCTGAAGTCGAAATCCGCGAAGAACTCTGCCCAGCGCATGTGTCTTTGGCTCTGGAGTTTCGCCGTGCGCCAATACTCTAAATTCTTGTGATCCGTGCGGACCTGCACTGTGTGCTTGGCTCCAATGAGGAAATGTCGCCACGCTTTGAACGCTGCGTGAATGGCTAACAGCTCCCTGTCCCATATGGTGTAGTTTTGCTCCGCTTTGCTGAGCTTTCTGGAGTAAAAGGCACCGGGTCTCCAGTTTCCATGTGGATCTTCTTGCAGGAGTACGGCTCCAACCGCTCTGTCTGACGCGTCGGTCTCTACTCGTATGGGCTTGCCTGGATTCACGTGCAGCAGCTGCTCCTCGGAGGCGAAAAGGCTTTTAAGCTTCTGAAAAGAGCGCTCCGCCTGTTCCGTCCACACGAACCTCTTTTTCTTGGAACTGAGAGTGTCCGTGATCGCTGCCGTCTCCTTTGCAAAACCTCTGATGAATTTGCGGTAGAAGTTGGCGAAGCCGATGAATCTTTGGACTTCCTTCCGATTGCGAGGGCTCTTCCAGTCCAACACCGCGCGGACCTTGGCGCTGTCCATGGCCAGCCCCTTGTCGGACAGCTTGTAGCCTAGGAAATCCACGTCCGTCACATCAAACTGGCACTTCTCTAACTTGGCGTAGAGCTTGTTCTCCCGTAGTCTCTGCAGGACTTCCTTTACGTCCTTCTCATGGGCCTCCTCCGTTTCCGAAAAGATCAGGATGTCGTCGAGGAAACACACGCATTTCTTGTAGAGAAGTCCCGCTAGCACGTGATGCATAAATGCTTGAAAGACGTGAGATCCATTTTGGAGACCAAATGGCATCACTCTGTATTCGTACGTGCCCAGAGGCGTGAACATGGCCGTCTTCCACTCATCGCCCTCCCGGATGCGTATGAGGTTATACGCTCCACGCAGATCCAATTTGGTGAAGATCTTCCCCTTCCTTACGGTTGCCAGGAGATCATCTATCTTGGGCATGGGGAAGGCCTTGGGTTTGGTCTTACTGTTTATGAATCGATAGTCCACAATGAGTCTTTTTTGGGGCGTGTCCTTTTTCTTTACAAAGAAAACAGGACTGCCCCCCACCGCTTTCGATTCTCGGATGAATCCGCGCTTCAAATTGTGCTCTATGAACTCCCTGAGTTCTTGCATCTCGTCCTCAGACATGGAATACAGCTTTGCAGTCGGCAACTGCGCCCCTGGCACCAGGTCGATGGCACAATCATAAGGCCTGTGGGGCGGCAACTGGTCAGCTTCCTTCTCGCAGAAAACCTCCAGGAACCCCTCGTACTTGCGGGGTACTGCCTGCACCAAGCCAAGTTGCAACTGCTGCTCAGCTCCCTCCTCCTGGCTGGACTGGATGCAATGTTGAGCACAGTACGATGAGCAAAAGGTGATCTGCCGTTGGTACCACGCTACAGCAGGACTGTGTCTCTCCAGCCAACTCATGCCTAATACTATAGGCGTGTCTGAAAGGCGGGTGACATTGAAGCTGATGACTTCTCGATGATTTCCAATCCTCATCACCATGGGAGGCGTCTGTTGCACAACTTGTCCTCCTAGCAATTTCCTGCCATCCACCGTGACTACGTTCAGAGGTGTTGTCGCTGGCAGAAGCGCTATGCGATGCTGCTTGACAAAGTGCGTCCCCACAAAGTCTGCGTTGCTCCCAGAATCAATCGTGATGGGGACTTCCAGGGTGGTTCCATTCGGCAACTGAAGTGTTGCAGTGAGCTGCACCGCTGGCTTGGGTGGTAAAGGGTCTGTGCGTTGCAAAAGCGCTGGGGACTGCTCTACAGATTCGCCTGGCTGAGCCCCAGCAGCTCTGCTTCCAGCCAGGCACTGTCGTTTCCCTGAGGTTGCTCTGCTTGCATCATTTCTGCTGCAACAGTTGCTAAAGCTGCAGTGTGTTTCTGCAGCCTCTGGGGACACTCTTTCGCCATGTGCTGTGCACTGTCGCAAATGTAACACTTCCTGGTCCCTCTAGGAGGCTGTGCCTTTACTGCACCGGAAGCTGGGGCTCTGGCTGTTGCTTGAGCCTTAGCACCACCAAGTTCCATGGGCTCCTCCCCCTGCCTTCCCAGTGGCGAAGGATGTGACTGACTGAACTCCCTGGGGATGAAAGAAGACGTCCTCGCTGGTGGACGCACCTGACGTTCTTCCTCAGTGTGCCAAGGACGTCCCTCGTGCCTTATCCCAATCGCCAAAGCCCTCTGCACAAGCTCCTCCAGGGTCCGGGGTCTGTCTCCCCTGGCAAGTTCATCCTTAATGGGACCGCTGAGCCCCTCCCAGAACAAATCCCTCACAGGTGCACAATCCTTCTCCCAGCTTAGCGCAGTCAGTAAAGCAAAAAATCTGGAATGGTACTGACGCACAGTGGCTTTGCCTTGCCGCAATCCAAAAATTTCCCTGCGTGCAAGATCCACATCTACAGTTGACTGGAAGCAGGCATCCATTGCTTTAATGAATTCATCTGCATCGCGGCGGGCAGGGCCATCTTCACGCCACAAATTGCGCAACCAGTCTCTGGCCGGCCCATGCAAGTGAGAAACAATAAACCCCACTTTCTCCTCCTCATCTTTAAAGTCATGACGAAGCAAGTGCAATGCATACAAAACGTCTGCTCTGAAACTGGGGTAGTGCTTCAGGTTCCCTTCGAAGTGGGTGACTAGGCTGCCCCCCCTCCGTCCAAGTCCAATCCCTTCTGATCTGGACCCTGGGAACCCTTCCCTGCTTGCACGTTCCCACCTGGTTTGCAGGTCCTGGCAGCGCTTCTCCATTTCGTCATGCTTCTTCTGAGACGCAAGGACTGCAGCAGTGAGTTCGGAAACTGTAGTTCGCAGAGCTGTCAACTGCTCCTCCGCACTCATGGCTGTCACCGTTCGTGAGCTTTGCAAAAAAAAATTTTTGCGTTCTTTGGAGGGGACTTACTGTCAGAGCCACCCTGGGTCCCAGCTCACAAGAGACCCAAGTCCAGTCCAAGTTATATACAAAAGGTTTTATTGAAGATCATTGTCGTCATTACATCCAAACTCCGTGGCTCCACATCTGTTACCCTTAGATGTTAGAAGTCCCCTCTGAGTCCGTCCCTCCCCTGCACCAATTTAAGAGGCTTGTGCTGCTCCACCTTTTCCTCTCCTTCCTTTTCCGCAGGGTCTTCCTGCCCCCCTGTGTTCCCTCTTTCCGGGACTCCCCAGAGGCTGAGTCTTCTCCTGCCTGCTGCCCCCTCCTTCGTGCTTTAGCACCAGGCTCCTCCCCAGAGCTCTCCCCACTTCCGCGCGCCTCCACATTTGAACTTGGCGCGCGTACGTTGCTCCTGACCTTCCTTTCAACAGCCACACTGCTCCCGGTACTGCTTTCCGCCCCTTCCGGCAGGACGTCTTGCCCCGATCTCCTTCCCCCCTCTGCTCCTTGTTCTGTTCCTCCCGACACACTGGTAACTCCACCCTCTTCACTCCGTTCCGGTGGAGAAGCAGGTCTCGATCTCCAACTCCCACTGGCGGTTCCCCCTACGTTCCCCTGCTCCTGACTGCTTCCCCCTTGGGCTCCCCTTGGCTTGACCAGGGGGGCTCCCTTTTGGGAATCCTCCGATTCACTGGACGGACTCATGGACCATCTCGGGTCATTGTCGTCCTCTTCCTCGTCAGGCTGGAATCCTTCTCCCTCACTCTCGGTCTCCTCCCTCCTCTGCGCCTCTCTCCCTGAACCCCTGACCCTAACCCTAACCCTAACCCTAACCCTAACCCTAACCCTAACCCTAACCCTAACCCTAACCCTAACCCTAACCCTAACCCTAACCCTAACCCTAACCCTAACCCTAACCCTAACCCTAACCCTAACCCTAACCCTAACCCTAACCCTAACCCTAACCCTAACCCTAACCCTAACCCTAACCCTAACCCTAACCCTAACCCTAACCCTAACCCTAACCCTAACCCTAACCCTAACCCTAACCCTAACCCTAACCCTAACCCTAACCCTAACCCTAACCCTAACCCTAACCCTAACCCTAACCCTAACCCTAACCCTAACCCTAACCCTAACCCTAACCCTAACCCTAACCCTAACCCTAACCCTAACCCTAACCCTAACCCTAACCCTAACCCTAACCCTAACCCTAACCCTAACCCTAACCCTAACCCTAACCCTAACCCTAACCCTAACCCTAACCCTAACCCTAACCCTAACCCTAACCCTAACCCTAACCCTAACCCTAACCCTAACCCTAACCCTAACCCTAACCCTAACCCTAACCCTAACCCTAACCCTAACCCTAACCCTAACCCTAACCCTAACCCTAACCCTAACCCTAACCCTAACCCTAACCCTAACCCTAACCCTAACCCTAACCCTAACCCTAACCCTAACCCTAACCCTAACCCTAACCCTAACCCTAACCCTAACCCTAACCCTAACCCTAACCCTAACCCTAACCCTAACCCTAACCCTAACCCTAACCCTAACCCTAACCCTAACCCTAACCCTAACCCTAACCCTAACCCTAACCCTAACCCTAACCCTAACCCTAACCCTAACCCTAACCCTAACCCTAACCCTAACCCTAACCCTAACCCTAACCCTAACCCTAACCCTAACCCTAACCCTAACCCTAACAGTAACCCTAACCCTAACCCTAACCCTAACCCTAACCCTAACCCTAACCCTAACCCTAACCCTAACCCTAACCCTAACCCTAACCCTAACCCTAACCCTAACCCTAACCCTAACCCTAACCCTAACCCTAACCCTAACCCTAACCCTAACCCTAACCCTAACCCTAACCCTAACCCTAACCCTAACCCTAACCCTAACCCTAACCCTAACCCTAACCCTAACCCTAACCCTAACCCTAACCCTAACCCTAACCCTAACCCTAACCCTAACCCTAACCCTAACCCTAACCCTAACCCTAACCCTAACCCTAACCCTAACCCTAACCCTAACCCTAACCCTAACCCTAACCCTAACCCTAACCCTAACCCTAACCCTAACCCTAACCCTAACCCTAACCCTAACCCTAACCCTAACCCTAACCCTAACCCTAACCCTAACCCTAACCCTAACCCTAACCCTAACCCTAACCCTAACCCTAACCCTAACCCTAACCCTAACCCTAACCCTAACCCTAACCCTAACCCTAACCCTAACCCTAACCCTAACTGTCAGAGCCACCCTGGGTCCCAGCTCACAAGAGACCAAAGTCCAGTCCAAGTTATATATAAAAGGTTTTATTGAAGATCATTGTCGTCATTACATCCAAACTCCGTGGCTCCACATCTGTTACCCTTAGATGTTAGAAGTCCCCTCTGAGTCCGTCCCTCCCCTGCACCAATTTAAGAGGCTTGTGCTGCTCCACCTTTTCCTCTCCTTCCTTTTCCGCAGGGTCTTCCTGCCCCCCTGTGTTCCCTCTTTCCGGGACTCCCCAGAGGCTGAGTCTTCTCCTGCCTGCTGCCCCCTCCTTCGTGCTTTAGCACCAGGCTCCTCCCCAGAGCTCTCCCCACTTCCGCGCGCCTCCACATTTGAACTTGGCGCGCGTACGTTGCTCCTGACCTTCCTTTCAACAGCCACACTGCTCCCGGTACTGCTTTCCGCCCCTTCCGGCAGGACGTCTTGCCCCGATCTCCTTCCCCCCTCTGCTCCTTGTTCTGTTCCTCCCGACACACTGGTAACTCCACCCTCTTCACTCCGTTCCGGTGGAGAAGCAGGTCTCGATCTCCAACTCCCACTGGCGGTTCCCCCTACGTTTCCCTGCTCCTGACTGCTTCCCCCTTGGGCTCCCCTTGGCTTGACCAGGGGGGCTCCCTCTTGGGAATCCTCCGATTCACTGGACGGACTCATGGACCATCTCGGGTCATTGTCGTCCTCTTCCTCGTCAGGCTGGAATCCTTCTCCCTCACTCTCGGTCTCCTCCCTCCTCTGCGCCTCTCTCCCTGAACCCCTGACATCCATCCCCCCCTCGAAGCCCCCCCTTCCCCCCTCCCCCCCATCGGGTGCGGGTTGTGGGAACTGCAGCTCCTCGGAGGTAGATGCAGGATACAGTTCGGCTACGTCCATGACCTCTGCTGGCAGCTCGGTGTACGTGTGTTCGAATTCGGGTTCTTCACCCAAAATGTTCGCAGTTCCCTCTTCCATTGCTACTTCGTCTGGTGCTGCCGGCCAAGGCCCCTTCAGCCATTTCTTGCGCCAGGCTTCCTCTGGTTGCTCATCCCACCAATAAGAGGGCTCTGTGTCCACCCCCGAACACGATCCCCTGGGCGAGTTTGAGTTCGGCGTTCTTTCCTCGGCTGAAGAAAAGCCGTGGAAAGTGCTGCCTGAACATGTGGGGGTAAAGAGCCAGTCATCGAAGTACTCGGCTGGCATGGGTTTATGTGGGAAAAGGGCATGGAACTCGTCCTTTAAAAGAGGTTCGTCTAAAGCGTAGTCCGGCACCCACCCACTGGCACTGACTGGTGCACCCTCTCTGACTAGAAAGTATTCTATTCCCTCTTCCCCCCATCTCGAGTCCAGGATCTCTGTGACCTCGTTGAGTGGTTCGACCCTAGGCGATCCCTCCCTCCTAGGTGACTCTGTGCGTGGCTGCGGTACTGTTTCAGACTCCTGAAACCTGTGCGGGGCCTTGTAGGGGGTGAGCACCGACCTATGAAAAACCGGGTGGACTCTGGAACCTTCGGGGAGGGCCAGTCGAAAAGCCACGGGGTTGATCTTAGCCTCCACCTGGTATGGTCCTAGCTGCCTGTGCCCTAGCTTCTTCTTGGCCAACGACTTGGTTGGCATCGCCTGGGCCGCTAACCACACCCAGTCCCCCACCTGGATGTCCTCTCCCACTCTTCTGCCTTTGTCTGCCTGCACCTTATATGCTTGTTTGGCTAGCTCCAAATGTCTCCGCAGCTCCTCGTGCACCTCTTGTAGTTCTGCAGCGAACTGGTCGGCCTCTTGCGGCTCCCCCTCTCTTGGTGCTACGAACCCCGGGAAGGTCCTGGGATGACGTCCATTGTTCGCGAAGAACGGCGTCACCCCCGTCGACGCATGCTTCGTGTTGTTGTAGGCAAACTCCGCCATCGGTAGGTAGTCCACCCAAGCTGTGGGTCGCTGATTTGCATAACATCTCAGGTACTGCTGCATGATCGCGTTGACCCTCTCGGCCTGGCCGTTGGTTTGTGGATGTCTTGCCGACGCTAGGTTGATCTTGACGCGCAGGATACCTAGGAGCTTCTGCCAAAAATTGGAAATAAACTGGCGCCCCCTGTCGGACAGGATGGCCCGCGGCAGCCCATGCGCCCGGAACACGTGGTCGATGAAGAGCTTGGCGGTCTGTTCCGCCGTCGCCACCTTCGCGCAGGGAATGAAGTGCGCCATCTTGGTGAACAAGTCCACCACCACCAGTACCGCCGTCTTGCCTCTGGAACTGGGCAGGTCAGTGACGAAGTCCAGCGCCACCCTCTCCCACGGTTGCTGTGGTGTTTCCAGTGGTTCCAGCAAGCCCGCCGGCTTCTGGTGTACTGGCTTGGACCTCTGACAAGTGTCACATCTGGCGACGTACTCCGCTACTTCTCCTCGCATCTGGGGCCACCAAAAGTCCCTGGCCACCAGTTCTATTGTCTTCTCCCTGCCGAAATGGCCCGCACTGGGAGCGTCGTGCAACTGCTGCAGAACCTTTGCTCGGAGCTCGTCGCTCGGCACGTAGAGGGCACCCTTGTGAGTTAACAGTCCGTCGCGTAACTGGAACTCATCGTCTCTCAGCGAACCACTACGCAGCTCCTCTATTTTGGATTGTGCAAACTGATCTACCTGCAACGCGCGTCGCACTGCGTCCAGGTCGACAGCGATGGCAGCGCACGCCCACGCCTGCGGTGCAAAAATGTGCCTGGCTGCTATTGGCGCCGCTTCCTCAAGATATTGCGGTTTCCTGGAGAGCGCATCGGCTATAACGTTGGAGTCCCCTGGGACGTACTCTATCCTGAAGTCGAAATCCGCGAAGAACTCTGCCCAGCGCATGTGTCTTTGGCTCTGGAGTTTCGCCGTGCGCCAATACTCTAAATTCTTGTGATCCGTGCGGACCTGCACTGTGTGCTTGGCTCCAATGAGGAAATGTCGCCACGCTTTGAACGCTGCGTGAATGGCTAACAGCTCCCTGTCCCATATGGTGTAGTTTTGCTCCGCTTTGCTGAGCTTTCTGGAGTAAAAGGCACCGGGTCTCCAGTTTCCATGTGGATCTTCTTGCAGGAGTACGGCTCCAACCGCTCTGTCTGACGCGTCGGTCTCTACTCGTATGGGCTTGCCTGGATTCACGTGCAGCAGCTGCTCCTCGGAGGCGAAAAGGCTTTTAAGCTTCTGAAAAGAGCGCTCCGCCTGTTCCGTCCACACGAACCTCTTTTTCTTGGAACTGAGAGTGTCCGTGATCGCTGCCGTCTCCTTTGCAAAACCTCTGATGAATTTGCGGTAGAAGTTGGCGAAGCCGATGAATCTTTGGACTTCCTTCCGATTGCGAGGGCTCTTCCAGTCCAACACCGCGCGGACCTTGGCGCTGTCCATGGCCAGCCCCTTGTCGGACAGCTTGTAGCCTAGGAAATCCACGTCCGTCACATCAAACTGGCACTTCTCTAACTTGGCGTAGAGCTTGTTCTCCCGTAGTCTCTGCAGGACTTCCTTTACGTCCTTCTCATGGGCCTCCTCCGTTTCCGAAAAGATCAGGATGTCGTCGAGGAAACACACGCATTTCTTGTATAGAAGTCCCGCTAGCACGTGATGCATAAATGCTTGAAAGACGTGAGATCCATTTTGGAGACCAAATGGCATCACTCTGTATTCGTACGTGCCCAGAGGCGTGAACATGGCCGTCTTCCACTCATCGCCCTCCCGGATGCGTATGAGGTTATACGCTCCACGCAGATCCAATTTGGTGAAGATCTTCCCCTTCCTTACGGTTGCCAGGAGATCATCTATCTTGGGCATGGGGAAGGCCTTGGGTTTGGTCTTACTGTTTATGAATCGATAGTCCACAATGAGTCTTTTTTGGGGCGTGTCCTTTTTCTTTACAAAGAAAACAGGACTGCCCCCCACCGCTTTCGATTCTCGGATGAATCCGCGCTTCAAATTGTGCTCTATGAACTCCCTGAGTTCTTGCATCTCGTCCTCAGACATGGAATACAGCTTTGCAGTCGGCAACTGCGCCCCTGGCACCAGGTCGATGGCACAATCATAAGGCCTGTGGGGCGGCAACTGGTCAGCTTCCTTCTCGCAGAAAACCTCCAGGAACCCCTCGTACTTGCGGGGTACTGCCTGCACCATGCCAAGTTGCAACTGCTGCTCAGCTCCCTCCTCCTGGCTGGACTGGATGCAATGTTGAGCACAGTACGATGAGCAAAAGGTGATCTGCCGTTGGTACCACGCTACAGCAGGACTGTGTCTCTCCAGCCAACTCATGCCTAATACTATAGGCGTGTCTGAAAGGCGGGTGACATTGAAGCTGATGACTTCTCGATGATTTCCAATCCTCATCACCATGGGAGGCGTCTGTTGCACAACTTGTCCTCCTAGCAATTTCCTGCCATCCACCGTGACTACGTTCAGAGGTGTTGTCGCTGGCAGAAGCGCTATGCGATGCTGCTTGACAAAGTGCGTCCCCACAAAATCTGCGTTGCTCCCAGAATCAATCGTGATGGGGACTTCCAGGGTGGTTCCATTCGGCAACTGAAGTGTTGCAGTGAGCTGCACCGCTGGCTTGGGTGGTAAAGGGTCTGTGCGTTGCAAAAGCGCTGGGGACTGCTCTACAGATTCGCCTGGCTGAGCCCCAGCAGCTCTGCTTCCAGCCAGGCACTGTCGTTTCCCTGAGGTTGCTCTGCTTGCATCATTTCTGCTGCAACAGTTGCTAAAGCTGCAGTGTGTTTCTGCAGCCTCTGGGGACACTCTTTCGCCTTGTGCTGTGCACTGTCGCAAATGTAACACTTCCTGGTCCCTCTAGGAGGCTGTGCCTTTACTGCACCGGAAGCTGGGGCTCTGGCTGTTGCTTGAGCCTTAGCACCACCAAGTTCCATGGGCTCCTCCCCCTGCCTTCCCAGTGGCGAAGGATGTGACTGACTGAACTCCCTGGGGATGAAAGAAGACGTCCTCGCTGGTGGACGCACCTGACGTTCTTCCTCAGTGTGCCAAGGACGTCCCTCGTGCCTTATCCCAATCGCCAAAGCCCTCTGCACAAGCTCCTCCAGGGTCTGGGGTCTGTCTCCCCTGGCAAGTTCATCCTTAATGGGACCGCTGAACCCCTCCCAGAACAAATCCCTCACAGGTGCACAATCCTTCTCCCAGCTTAGCGCAGTCAGTAAAGCAAAAAATCTGGAATGGTACTGACGCACAGTGGCTTTGCCTTGCCGCAATCCAAAAATTTCCCTGCGTGCAAGATCCACATCTACAGTTGACTGGAAGCAGGCATCCATTGCTTTAATGAATTCATCTGCATCGCGGCGGGCAGGGCCATCTTCACGCCACAAATTGCGCAACCAGTCTCTGGCCGGCCCATGCAAGTGAGAAACAATAAACCCCACTTTCTCCTCCTCATCTTTAAAGTCATGACGAAGCAAGTGCAATGCATACAAAACGTCTGCTCTGAAACTGGGGTAGTGCTTCAGGTTCCCATCGAAGTGGGTGACTAGGCTGCCCCCCCTCCGTCCAAGTCCAATCCCTTCTGATCTGGACCCTGGGAACCCTTCCCTGCTTGCACGTTCCCACCTGGTTTGCAGGTCCTGGCAGCGCTTCTCCATTTCGTCATGCTTCTTCTGAGACGCAAGGACTGCAGCAGTGAGTTCGGAAACTGTAGTTCGCAGAGCTGTCAACTGCTCCTCCGCACTCATGGCTGTCACCGTTCGTGAGCTTTGCAAAAAAAAATTTTTGCGTTCTTTGGAGGGGACTTACTGTCAGAGCCACCCTGGGTCCCAGCTCACAAGAGACCAAAGTCCAGTCCAAGTTATATATAAAAGGTTTTATTGAAGATCATTGTCGTCATTACATCCAAACTCCGTGGCTCCACATCTGTTACCCTTAGATGTTAGAAGTCCCCTCTGAGTCCGTCCCTCCCCTGCACCAATTTAAGAGGCTTGTGCTGCTCCACCTTTTCCTCTCCTTCCTTTTCCGCAGGGTCTTCCTGCCCCCCTGTGTTCCCTCTTTCCGGGACTCCCCAGAGGCTGAGTCTTCTCCTGCCTGCTGCCCCCTCCTTCGTGCTTTAGCACCAGGCTCCTCCCCAGAGCTCTCCCCACTTCCGCGCGCCTCCACATTTGAACTTGGCGCGCGTACGTTGCTCCTGACCTTCCTTTCAACAGCCACACTGCTCCCGGTACTGCTTTCCGCCCCTTCCGGCAGGACGTCTTGCCCCGATCTCCTTCCCCCCTCTGCTCCTTGTTCTGTTCCTCCCGACACACTGGTAACTCCACCCTCTTCACTCCGTTCCGGTGGAGAAGCAGGTCTCGATCTCCAACTCCCACTGGCGGTTCCCCCTACGTTTCCCTGCTCCTGACTGCTTCCCCCTTGGGCTCCCCTTGGCTTGACCAGGGGGGCTCCCTCTTGGGAATCCTCCGATTCACTGGACGGACTCATGGACCATCTCGGGTCATTGTCGTCCTCTTCCTCGTCAGGCTGGAATCCTTCTCCCTCACTCTCGGTCTCCTCCCTCCTCTGCGCCTCTCTCCCTGAACCCCTGACACTAACCCTAACCCTAACCCTAACCCTAACCCTAACCCTAACCCTAACCCTAACCCTAACCCTAACCCTAACCCTAACCCTAACCCTAACCCTAACCCTAACCCTAACCCTAACCCTAACCCTAACTGTCAGAGCCACCCTGGGTCCCAGCTCACAAGAGACCAAAGTCCAGTCCAAGCTATATACAAAAGGTTTTATTGAAGATCATTGTCGTCATTACATCCAAACTCCGTGGCTCCACATCTGTCACCCTTAGATGTTAGAAGTCCCCTCTGAGTCCGTCCCTCCCCTGCACCAATTTAAGAGGCTTGTGCTGCTCCACCTTTTCCTCTCCTTCCTTTTCCGCAGGGTCTTCCTGCCCCCCTGTGTTCCCTCTTTCCGGGACTCCCCAGAGGCTGAGTCTTCTCCTGCCTGCTGCCCCCTCCTTCGTGCTTTAGCACCAGGCTCCTCCCCAGAGCTCTCCCCACTTCCGCGCGCCTCCACATTTGAACTTGGCGCGCGTACGTTGCTCCTGACCTTCCTTTCAACAGCCACACTGCTCCCGGTACTGCTTTCCGCCCCTTCCGGCAGGACGTCTTGCCCCGATCTCCTTCCCCCCTCTGCTCCTTGTTCTGTTCCTCCCGACACACTGGTAACTCCACCCTCTTCACTCCGTTCCGGTGGAGAAGCAGGTCTCGATCTCCAACTCCCACTGGCGGTTCCCCCTACGTTCCCCTGCTCCTGACTGCTTCCCCCTTGGGCTCCCCTTGGCTTGACCAGGGGGGCTCCCTTTTGGGAATCCTCCGATTCACTGGACGGACTCATGGACCATCTCGGGTCATTGTCGTCCTCTTCCTCGTCAGGCTGGAATCCTTCTCCCTCACTCTCGGTCTCCTCCCTCCTCTGCGCCTCTCTCCCTGAACCCCTGACATCCATCCCCCCCTCGAAGCCCCCCCTTCCCCCCTCCCCCCCATCGGGTGCGGGTTGTGGGAACTGCAGCTCCTCGGAGGTAGATGCAGGATACAGTTCGGCTACGTCCATGACCTCTGCTGGCAGCTCGGTGTACGTGTGTTCGAATTCGGGTTCTTCACCCAAAATGTTCGCAGTTCCCTCTTCCATTGCTACTTCGTCTGGTGCTGCCGACCAAGGCCCCTTCAGCCATTTCTTGCGCCAGGCTTCCTCTGGTTGCTCATCCCACCAATAAGAGGGCTCTGTGTCCACCCCCGAACACGATCCCCTGGGCGAGTCTGAGTTCGGCGTTCTTTCCTCGGCTGAAGAAAAGCCGTGGAAAGTGCTGCCTGAACATGTGGGGGTAAAGAGCCAGTCATCGAAGTACTCGGCTGGCATGGGTCTATGTGGGAAAAGGGCATGGAACTCGTCCTTTAAAAGAGGTTCGTCTAAAGCGTAGTCCGGCACCCACCCACTGGCACTGACTGGTGCACCCTCTCTGACTAGAAAGTATTCTATTCCCTCTTCCCCCCATCTCGAGTCCAGGATCTCTGTGACCTCGTTGAGTGGTTCGACCCTAGGCGATCCCTCCCTCCTAGGTGACTCTGTGCGTGGCTGCGGTACTGTTTCAGACTCCTGAAACCTGTGCGGGGCCTTGTAGGGAGTGAGCACCGACCTATGAAAAACCGGGTGGACTCTGGAACCTTCGGGGAGGGCCAGTCGAAAAGCCACGGGGTTGATCTTAGCCTCCACCTGGTATGGTCCTAGCTGCCTGTGCCCTAGCTTCTTCTTGGCCAACGACTTGGTTGGCATCGCCTGGGCCGCTAACCACACCCAGTCCCCCACCTGGATGTCCTCTCCCACTCTTCTGCCTTTGTCTGCCTGCACCTTATATGCTTGTTTGGCTAGCTCCAAATGTCTCCGCAGCTCCTCGTGCACCTCTTGTAGTTCTGCAGCGAACTGGTCGGCCTCTTGCGGCTCCCCCTCTCTTGGTGCTACGAACCCCGGGAAGGTCCTGGGATGACGTCCATTGTTCGCGAAGAACGGCGTCACCCCCGTCGACGCATGCTTCGTGTTGTTGTAGGCAAACTCCGCCATCGGTAGGTAGTCCACCCAAGCTGTGGGTCGCTGATTTGCATAACATCTCAGGTACTGCTGCATGATCGCGTTGACCCTCTCGGCCTGGCCGTTGGTTTGTGGATGTCTTGCCGACGCTAGGTTGATCTTGACGCGCAGGATACCTAGGAGCTTCTGCCAAAAATTGGAAATAAACTGGCGCCCCCTGTCGGACAGGATGGCCCGCGGCAGCCCATGCGCCCGGAACACGTGGTCGATGAAGAGCTTGGCGGTCTGTTCCGCCGTCGCCACCTTCGCGCAGGGAATGAAGTGCGCCATCTTGGTGAACAAGTCCACCACCACCAGTACCGCCGTCTTGCCTCTGGAACTGGGCAGGTCAGTGACGAAGTCCAGCGCCACCCTCTCCCACGGTTGCTGTGGTGTTTCCAGTGGTTCCAGCAAGCCCGCCGGCTTCTGGTGTACTGGCTTGGACCTCTGACAAGTGTCACATCTGGCAACGTACTCCGCTACTTCTCCTCGCATCTGGGGCCACCAAAAGTCCCTGGCCACCAGTTCTATTGTCTTCTCCCTGCCGAAATGGCCCGCACTGGGAGCGTCGTGCAACTGCTGCAGAACCTTTGCTCGGAGCTCGTCGCTCGGCACGTAGAGGGCACCCTTGTGAGTTAACAGTCCGTCGCGTAACTGGAACTCATCGTCTCTCAGCGAACCCCTACGCAGCTCCTCTATTTTGGATTGTGCAAACTGATCTACCTGCAACGCGCGTCGCACTGCGTCCAGGTCGACAGCGATGGCAGCGCACGCCCACGCCTGCGGTGCAAAAATGTGCCTGGCTGCTATTGGCGCCGCTTCCTCAAGATATTGCGGT
Organism: Podarcis cretensis; assembly: GCF_951804945.1. NCBI lineage: Eukaryota > Metazoa > Chordata > Lepidosauria > Squamata > Lacertidae > Podarcis > Podarcis cretensis. The sequence continues at coordinate 15,025 of NC_137172.1, forward strand.
TTCCTGGAGAGCGCATCGGCTATAACGTTGGAGTCCCCTGGGACGTACTCTATCCTGAAGTCGAAATCCGCGAAGAACTCTGCCCAGCGCATGTGTCTTTGGCTCTGGAGTTTCGCCGTGCGCCAATACTCTAAATTCTTGTGATCCGTGCGGACCTGCACTGTGTGCTTGGCTCCAATGAGGAAATGTCGCCACGCTTTGAACGCTGCGTGAATGGCTAACAGCTCCCTGTCCCATATGGTGTAGTTTTGCTCCGCTTTGCTGAGCTTTCTGGAGTAAAAGGCACCGGGTCTCCAGTTTCCATGTGGATCTTCTTGCAGGAGTACGGCTCCAACCGCTCTGTCTGACGCGTCGGTCTCTACTCGTATGGGCTTGCCTGGATTCACGTGCAGCAGCTGCTCCTCGGAGGCGAAAAGGCTTTTAAGCTTCTGAAAAGAGCGCTCCGCCTGTTCCGTCCACACGAACCTCTTTTTCTTGGAACTGAGAGTGTCCGTGATCGCTGCCGTCTCCTTTGCAAAACCTCTGATGAATTTGCGGTAGAAGTTGGCGAAGCCGATGAATCTTTGGACTTCCTTCCGATTGCGAGGGCTCTTCCAGTCCAACACCGCGCGGACCTTGGCGCTGTCCATGGCCAGCCCCTTGTCGGACAGCTTGTAGCCTAGGAAATCCACGTCCGTCACATCAAACTGGCACTTCTCTAACTTGGCGTAGAGCTTGTTCTCCCGTAGTCTCTGCAGGACTTCCTTTACGTCCTTCTCATGGGCCTCCTCCGTTTCCGAAAAGATCAGGATGTCGTCGAGGAAACACACGCATTTCTTGTAGAGAAGTCCCGCTAGCACGTGATGCATAAATGCTTGAAAGACGTGAGATCCATTTTGGAGACCAAATGGCATCACTCTGTATTCGTACGTGCCCAGAGGCGTGAACATGGCCGTCTTCCACTCATCGCCCTCCCGGATGCGTATGAGATTATACGCTCCACGCAGATCCAATTTGGTGAAGATCTTCCCCTTCCTTACGGTTGCCAGGAGATCATCTATCTTGGGCATGGGGAAGGCCTTGGGTTTGGTCTTACTGTTTATGAATCGATAGTCCACAATGAGTCTTTTTTGGGGCGTGTCCTTTTTCTTTACAAAGAAAACAGGACTGCCCCCCACCGCTTTCGATTCTCGGATGAATCCGCGCTTCAAATTGTGCTCTATGAACTCCCTGAGTTCTTGCATCTCGTCCTCAGACATGGAATACAGCTTTGCAGTCGGCAACTGCGCCCCTGGCACCAGGTCGATGGCACAATCATAAGGCCTGTGGGGCGGCAACTGGTCAGCTTCCTTCTCGCAGAAAACCTCCAGGAACCCCTCGTACTTGCGGGGTACTGCCTGCACCATGCCAAGTTGCAACTGCTGCTCAGCTCCCTCCTCCTGGCTGGACTGGATGCAATGTTGAGCACAGTACGATGAGCAAAAGGTGATCTGCCGTTGGTACCACGCTACAGCAGGACTGTGTCTCTCCAGCCAACTCATGCCTAATACTATAGGCGTGTCTGAAAGGCGGGTGACATTGAAGCTGATGACTTCTCGATGATTTCCAATCCTCATCACCATGGGAGGCGTCTGTTGCACAACTTGTCCTCCTAGCAATTTCCTGCCATCCACCGTGACTACGTTCAGAGGTGTTGTCGCTGGCAGAAGCGTTATGCGATGCTGCTTGACAAAGTGCGTCCCCACAAAATCTGCGTTGCTCCCAGAATCAATCGTGATGGGGACTTCCAGGGTGGTTCCATTCGGCAACTGAAGTGTTGCAGTGAGCTGCACCGCTGGCTTGGGTGGTAAAGGGTCTGTGCGTTGCAAAAGCGCTGGGGACTGCTCTACAGATTCGCCTGGCTGAGCCCCAGCAGCTCTGCTTCCAGCCAGGCACTGTCGTTTCCCTGAGGTTGCTCTGCTTGCATCATTTCTGCTGCAACAGTTGCTAAAGCTGCAGTGTGTTTCTGCAGCCTCTGGGGACACTCTTTCGCCATGTGCTGTGCACTGTCGCAAATGTAACACTTCCTGGTCCCTCTAGGAGGCTGTGCCTTTACTGCACCGGAAGCTGGGGCTCTGGCTGTTGCTTGAGCCTTAGCACCACCAAGTTCCATGGGCTCCTCCCCCTGCCTTCCCAGTGGCGAAGGATGTGACTGACTGAACTCCCTGGGGATGAAAGAAGACGTCCTCGCTGGTGGACGCACCTGACGTTCTTCCTCAGTGTGCCAAGGACGTCCCTCGTGCCTTATCCCAATCGCCAAAGCCCTCTGCACAAGCTCCTCCAGGGTCTGGGGTCTGTCTCCCCTGGCAAGTTCATCCTTAATGGGACCGCTGAGCCCCTCCCAGAACAAATCCCTCACAGGTGCACAATCCTTCTCCCAGCTTAGCGCAGTCAGTAAAGCAAAAAATCTGGAATGGTACTGACGCACAGTGGCTTTGCCTTGCCGCAATCCAAAAAATTCCCTGCGTGCAAGATCCACATCTACAGTTGACTGGAAGCAGGCATCCATTGCTTTAATGAATTCATCTGCATCGCGGCGGGCAGGGCCATCTTCACGCCACAAATTGCGCAACCAGTCTCTGGCCGGCCCATGCAAGTGAGAAACAATAAACCCCACTTTCTCCTCCTCATCTTTAAAGTCATGACGAAGCAAGTGCAATGCATACAAAACGTCTGCTCTGAAACTGGGGTAGTGCTTCAGGTTCCCATCGAAGTGGGTGACTAGCCTGCCCCCCCTCCGTCCAAGTCCAATCCCGTCTGATCTGGACCCTGGGAACCCTTCCCTGCTTGCACGTTCCCACCTGGTTTGCAGGTCCTGGCAGCGCTTCTCCATTTCGTCATGCTTCTTCTGAGACGCAAGGACTGCAGCAGTGAGTTCGGAAACTGTAGTTCGCAGAGCTGTCAACTGCTCCTCCGCACTCATGGCTGTCACCGTTCGTGAGCTTTGCAAAAAAAATTTTTTGCGTTCTTTGGAGGGGACTTACTGTCAGAGCCACCCTGGGTCCCAGCTCACAAGAGACCAAAGTCCAGTCCAAGCTATATACAAAAGGTTTTATTGAAGATCATTGTCGTCATTACATCCAAACTCCGTGGCTCCACATCTGTCACCCTTAGATGTTAGAAGTCCCCTCTGAGTCCGTCCCTCCCCTGCACCAATTTAAGAGGCTTGTGCTGCTCCACCTTTTCCTCTCCTTCCTTTTCCGCAGGGTCTTCCTGCCCCCCTGTGTTCCCTCTTTCCGGGACTCCCCAGAGGCTGAGTCTTCTCCTGCCTGCTGCCCCCTCCTTCGTGCTTTAGCACCAGGCTCCTCCCCAGAGCTCTCCCCACTTCCGCGCGCCTCCACATTTGAACTTGGCGCGCGTACGTTGCTCCTGACCTTCCTTTCAACAGCCACACTGCTCCCGGTACTGCTTTCCGCCCCTTCCGGCAGGACGTCTTGCCCCGATCTCCTTCCCCCCTCTGCTCCTTGTTCTGTTCCTCCCGACACACTGGTAACTCCACCCTCTTCACTCCGTTCCGGTGGAGAAGCAGGTCTCGATCTCCAACTCCCACTGGCGGTTCCCCCTACGTTCCCCTGCTCCTGACTGCTTCCCCCTTGGGCTCCCCTTGGCTTGACCAGGGGGGCTCCCTTTTGGGAATCCTCCGATTCACTGGACGGACTCATGGACCATCTCGGGTCATTGTCGTCCTCTTCCTCGTCAGGCTGGAATCCTTCTCCCTCACTCTCGGTCTCCTCCCTCCTCTGCGCCTCTCTCCCTGAACCCCTGACACTAACCCTAACCCTAACCCTAACCCTAACCCTAACCCTAACCCTAACCCTAACCCTAACCCTAACCCTAACCCTAACCCTAACCCTAACCCTAACCCTAACCCTAACCCTAACCCTAACCCTAACCCTAACCCTAACCCTAACCCTAACCCTAACCCTAACCCTAACCCTAACCCTAACCCTAACCCTAACCCTAACCCTAACCCTAACCCTAACCCTAACCCTAACCCTAACCCTAACCCTAACCCTAACCCTAACCCTAACCCTAACCCTAACCCTAACCCTAACCCTAACCCTAACCCTAACCCTAACCCTAACCCTAACCCTAACCCTAACCCTAACCCTAACCCTAACCCTAACCCTAACCCTAACCCTAACCCTAACCCTAACCCTAACCCTAACCCTAACCCTAACTGTCAGAGCCACCCTGGGTCCCAGCTCACAAGAGACCAAAGTCCAGTCCAAGTTATATACAAAAGGTTTTATTGAAGATCATTGTCGTCATTACATCCAAACTCCGTGGCTCCACATCTGTTACCCTTAGATGTTAGAAGTCCCCTCTGAGTCCGTCCCTCCCCTGCACCAATTTAAGAGGCTTGTGCTGCTCCACCTTTTCCTCTCCTTCCTTTTCCGCAGGGTCTTCCTGCCCCCCTGTGTTCCCTCTTTCCGGGACTCCCCAGAGGCTGAGTCTTCTCCTGCCTGCTGCCCCCTCCTTCGTGCTTTAGCACCAGGCTCCTCCCCAGAGCTCTCCCCACTTCCGCGCGCCTCCACATTTGAACTTGGCGCGCGTACGTTGCTCCTGACCTTCCTTTCAACAGCCACACTGCTCCCGGTACTGCTTTCCGCCCCTTCCGGCAGGACGTCTTGCCCCGATCTCCTTCCCCCCTCTGCTCCTTGTTCTGTTCCTCCCGACACACTGGTAACTCCACCCTCTTCACTCCGTTCCGGTGGAGAAGCAGGTCTCGATCTCCAACTCCCACTGGCGGTTCCCCCTACGTTTCCCTGCTCCTGACTGCTTCCCCCTTGGGCTCCCCTTGGCTTGACCAGGGGGGCTCCCTTTTGGGAATCCTCCGATTCACTGGACGGACTCATGGACCATCTCGGGTCATTGTCGTCCTCTTCCTCGTCAGGCTGGAATCCTTCTCCCTCACTCTCGGTCTCCTCCCTCCTCTGCGCCTCTCTCCCTGAACCCCTGACATCCATCCCCCCCTCGAAGCCCCCCCTTCCCCCCTCCCCCCCATCGGGTGCGGGTTGTGGGAACTGCAGCTCCTCGGAGGTAGATGCAGGATACAGTTCGGCTACGTCCATGACCTCTGCTGGCAGCTCGGTGTACGTGTGTTCGAATTCGGGTTCTTCACCCAAAATGTTCGCAGTTCCCTCTTCCATTGCTACTTCGTCTGGTGCTGCCGGCCAAGGCCCCTTCAGCCATTTCTTGCGCCAGGCTTCCTCTGGTTGCTCATCCCACCAATAAGAGGGCTCTGTGTCCACCCCCGAACACGATCCCCTGGGCGAGTTTGAGTTCGGCGTTCTTTCCTCGGCTGAAGAAAAGCCGTGGAAAGTGCTGCCTGAACATGTGGGGGTAAAGAGCCAGTCATCGAAGTACTCGGCTGGCATGGGTCTATGTGGGAAAAGGGCATGGAACTCGTCCTTTAAAAGAGGTTCGTCTAAAGCGTAGTCCGGCACCCACCCACTGGCACTGACTGGTGCACCCTCTCTGACTAGAAAGTATTCTATTCCCTCTTCCCCCCATCTCGAGTCCAGGATCTCTGTGACCTCGTTGAGTGGTTCGACCCTAGGCGATCCCTCCCTCCTAGGTGACTCTGTGCGTGGCTGCGGTACTGTTTCAGACTCCTGAAACCTGTGCGGGGCCTTGTAGGGAGTGAGCACCGACCTATGAAAAACCGGGTGGACTCTGGAACCTTCGGGGAGGGCCAGTCGAAAAGCCACGGGGTTGATCTTAGCCTCCACCTGGTATGGTCCTAGCTGCCTGTGCCCTAGCTTCTTCTTGGCCAACGACTTGGTTGGCATCGCCTGGGCCGCTAACCACACCCAGTCCCCCACCTGGATGTCCTCTCCCACTCTTCTGCCTTTGTCTGCCTGCACCTTATATGCTTGTTTGGCTAGCTCCAAATGTCTCCGCAGCTCCTCGTGCACCTCTTGTAGTTCTGCAGCGAACTGGTCGGCCTCTTGCGGCTCCCCCTCTCTTGGTGCTACGAACCCCGGGAAGGTCCTGGGATGACGTCCATTGTTCGCGAAGAACGGCGTCACCCCCGTCGACGCATGCTTCGTGTTGTTGTAGGCAAACTCCGCCATCGGTAGGTAGTCCACCCAAGCTGTGGGTCGCTGATTTGCATAACATCTCAGGTACTGCTGCATGATCGCGTTGACCCTCTCGGCCTGGCCGTTGGTTTGTGGATGTCTTGCCGACGCTAGGTTGATCTTGACGCGCAGGATACCTAGGAGCTTCTGCCAAAAATTGGAAATAAACTGGCGCCCCCTGTCGGACAGGATGGCCCGCGGCAGCCCATGCGCCCGGAACACGTGGTCGATGAAGAGCTTGGCGGTCTGTTCCGCCGTCGCCACCTTCGCGCAGGGAATGAAGTGCGCCATCTTGGTGAACAAGTCCACCACCACCAGTACCGCCGTCTTGCCTCTGGAACTGGGCAGGTCAGTGACGAAGTCCAGCGCCACCCTCTCCCACGGTTGCTGTGGTGTTTCCAGTGGTTCCAGCAAGCCCGCCGGCTTCTGGTGTACTGGCTTGGACCTCTGACAAGTGTCACATCTGGCGACGTACTCCGCTACTTCTCCTCGCATCTGGGGCCACCAAAAGTCCCTGGCCACCAGTTCTATTGTCTTCTCCCTGCCGAAATGGCCCGCACTGGGAGCGTCGTGCAACTGCTGCAGAACCTTTGCTCGGAGCTCGTCGCTCGGCACGTAGAGGGCACCCTTGTGAGTTAACAGTCCGTCGCGTAACTGGAACTCATCGTCTCTCAGCGAACCCCTACGCAGCTCCTCTATTTTGGATTGTGCAAACTGATCTACCTGCAACGCGCGTCGCACTGCGTCGACAGCGATGGCAGCGCACGCCCACGCCTGCGGTGCAAAAATGTGCCTGGCTGCTATTGGCGCCGCTTCCTCAAGATATTGCGGTTTCCTGGAGAGCGCATCGGCTATAACGTTGGAGTCCCCTGGGACGTACTCTATCCTGAAGTCGAAATCCGCGAAGAACTCTGCCCAGCGCATGTGTCTTTGGCTCTGGAGTTTCGCCGTGCGCCAATACTCTAAATTCTTGTGATCCGTGCGGACCTGCACTGTGTGCTTGGCTCCAATGAGGAAATGTCGCCACGCTTTGAACGCTGCGTGAATGGCTAACAGCTCCCTGTCCCATATGGTGTAGTTTTGCTCCGCTTTGCTGAGCTTTCTGGAGTAAAAGGCACCGGGTCTCCAGTTTCCATGTGGATCTTCTTGCAGGAGTACGGCTCCAACCGCTCTGTCTGACGCGTCGGTCTCTACTCGTATGGGCTTGCCTGGATTCACGTGCAGCAGCTGCTCCTCGGAGGCGAAAAGGCTTTTAAGCTTCTGAAAAGAGCGCTCCGCCTGTTCCGTCCACACGAACCTCTTTTTCTTGGAACTGAGAGTGTCCGTGATCGCTGCCGTCTCCTTTGCAAAACCTCTGATGAATTTGCGGTAGAAGTTGGCGAAGCCGATGAATCTTTGGACTTCCTTCCGATTGCGAGGGCTCTTCCAGTCCAACACCGCGCGGACCTTGGCGCTGTCCATGGCCAGCCCCTTGTCGGACAGCTTGTAGCCTAGGAAATCCACGTCCGTCACATCAAACTGGCACTTCTCTAACTTGGCGTAGAGCTTGTTCTCCCGTAGTCTCTGCAGGACTTCCTTTACGTCCTTCTCATGGGCCTCCTCCGTTTCCGAAAAGATCAGGATGTCGTCGAGGAAACACACGCATTTCTTGTATAGAAGTCCCGCTAGCACGTGATGCATAAATGCTTGAAAGACGTGAGATCCATTTTGGAGACCAAATGGCATCACTCTGTATTCGTACGTGCCCAGAGGCGTGAACATGGCCGTCTTCCACTCATCGCCCTCCCGGATGCGTATGAGGTTATACGCTCCACGCAGATCCAATTTGGTGAAGATCTTCCCCTTCCTTACGGTTGCCAGGAGATCATCTATCTTGGGCATGGGGAAGGCCTTGGGTTTGGTCTTACTGTTTATGAATCGATAGTCCACAATGAGTCTTTTTTGGGGCGTGTCCTTTTTCTTTACAAAGAAAACAGGACTGCCCCCCACCGCTTTCGATTCTCGGATGAATCCGCGCTTCAAATTGTGCTCTATGAACTCCCTGAGTTCTTGCATCTCGTCCTCAGACATGGAATACAGCTTTGCAGTCGGCAACTGTGCCCCTGGCACCAGGTCGATGGCACAATCATAAGGCCTGTGGGGCGGCAACTGGTCAGCTTCCTTCTCGCAGAAAACCTCCAGGAACCCCTCGTACTTGCGGGGTACTGCCTGCACCATGCCAAGTTGCAACTGCTGCTCAGCTCCCTCCTCCTGGCTGGACTGGATGCAATGTTGAGCACAGTACGATGAGCAAAAGGTGATCTGCCGTTGGTACCACGCTACAGCAGGACTGTGTCTCTCCAGCCAACTCATGCCTAATACTATAGGCGTGTCTGAAAGGCGGGTGACATTGAAGCTGATGACTTCTCGATGATTTCCAATCCTCATCACCATGGGAGGCGTCTGTTGCACAACTTGTCCTCCTAGCAATTTCCTGCCATCCACCGTGACTACGTTCAGAGGTGTTGTCGCTGGCAGAAGCGCTATGCGATGCTGCTTGACAAAGTGCGTCCCCACAAAATCTGCGTTGCTCCCAGAATCAATCGTGATGGGGACTTCCAGGGTGGTTCCATTCGGCAACTGAAGTGTTGCAGTGAGCTGCACCGCTGGCTTGGGTGGTAAAGGGTCTGTGCGTTGCAAAAGCGCTGGGGACTGCTCTACAGATTCGCCTGGCTGAGCCCCAGCAGCTCTGCTTCCAACCAGGCACTGTCGTTTCCCTGAGGTTGCTCTGCTTGCATCATTTCTGCTGCAACAGTTGCTAAAGCTGCAGTGTGTTTCTGCAGCCTCTGGGGACACTCTTTCGCCATGTGCTGTGCACTGTCGCAAATGTAACACTTCCTGGTCCCTCTAGGAGGCTGTGCCTTTACTGCACCGGAAGCTGGGGCTCTGGCTGTTGCTTGAGCCTTAGCACCACCAAGTTCCATGGGCTCCTCCCCCTGCCTTCCCAGTGGCGAAGGATGTGACTGACTGAACTCCCTGGGGATGAAAGAAGACGTCCTCGCTGGTGGACGCACCTGACGTTCTTCCTCAGTGTGCCAAGGACGTCCCTCGTGCCTTATCCCAATCGCCAAAGCCCTCTGCACAAGCTCCTCCAGGGTCTGGGGTCTGTCTCCCCTGGCAAGTTCATCCTTAATGGGACCGCTGAGCCCCTCCCAGAACAAATCCCTCACAGGTGCACAATCCTTCTCCCAGCTTAGCGCAGTCAGTAAAGCAAAAAATCTGGAATGGTACTGACGCACAGTGGCTTTGCCTTGCCGCAATCCAAAAATTTCCCTGCGTGCAAGATCCACATCTACAGTTGACTGGAAGCAGGCATCCATTGCTTTAATGAATTCATCTGCATCGCGGCGGGCAGGGCCATCTTCACGCCACAAATTGCGCAACCAGTCTCTGGCCGGCCCATGCAAGTGAGAAACAATAAACCCCACTTTCTCCTCCTCATCCTTAAAGTCATGACGAAGCAAGTGCAATGCATACAAAACGTCTGCTCTGAAACTGGGGTAGTGCTTCAGGTTCCCATCGAAGTGGGTGACTAGGCTGCCCCCCCTCCGTCCAAGTCCAATCCCTTCTGATCTGGACCCTGGGAACCCTTCCCTGCTTGCACGTTCCCACCTGGTTTGCAGGTCCTGGCAGCGCTTCTCCATTTCGTCATGCTTCTTCTGAGACGCAAGGACTGCAGCAGTGAGTTCGGAAACTGTAGTTCGCAGAGCTGTCAACTGCTCCTCCGCACTCATGGCTGTCACCGTTCGTGAGCTTTGCAAAAAAAAATTTTTGCGTTCTTTGGAGGGGACTTACTGTCAGAGCCACCCTGGGTCCCAGCTCACAAGAGACCAAAGTCCAGTCCAAGTTATATACAAAAGGTTTTATTGAAGATCATTGTCGTCATTACATCCAAACTCCGTGGCTCCACATCTGTTACCCTTAGATGTTAGAAGTCCCCTCTGAGTCCGTCCCTCCCCTGCACCAATTTAAGAGGCTTGTGCTGCTCCACCTTTTCCTCTCCTTCCTTTTCCGCAGGGTCTTCCTGCCCCCCTGTGTTCCCTCTTTCCGGGACTCCCCAGAGGCTGAGTCTTCTCCTGCCTGCTGCCCCCTCCTTCGTGCTTTAGCACCAGGCTCCTCCCCAGAGCTCTCCCCACTTCCGCGCGCCTCCACATTTGAACTTGGCGCGCGTACGTTGCTCCTGACCTTCCTTTCAACAGCCACACTGCTCCCGGTACTGCTTTCCGCCCCTTCCGGCAGGACGTCTTGCCCCGATCTCCTTCCCCCCTCTGCTCCTTGTTCTGTTCCTCCCGACACACTGGTAACTCCACCCTCTTCACTCCGTTCCGGTGGAGAAGCAGGTCTCGATCTCCAACTCCCACTGGCGGTTCCCCCTACGTTTCCCTGCTCCTGACTGCTTCCCCCTTGGGCTCCCCTTGGCTTGACCAGGGGGGCTCCCTTTTGGGAATCCTCCGATTCACTGGACGGACTCATGGACCATCTCGGGTCATTGTCGTCCTCTTCCTCGTCAGGCTGGAATCCTTCTCCCTCACTCTCGGTCTCCTCCCTCCTCTGCGCCTCTCTCCCTGAACCCCTGACACTAACCCTAACCCTAACCCTAACCCTAACCCTAACCCTAACCCTAACCCTAACCCTAACCCTAACCCTAACCCTAACCCTAACCCTAACCCTAACCCTAACCCTAACCCTAACCCTAACCCTAACCCTAACCCTAACCCTAACCCTAACCCTAACCCTAACCCTAACCCTAACCCTAACCCTAACCCTAACCCTAAACCCTAACCCTAACCCTAACCCTAACCCTAACCCTAACCCTAACCCTAACCCTAACCCTAACCCTAACCCTAACCCAACCCTAACCCAACCCTAACCCTAACCCTAACCCTAACCCTAACCCTAACCCTAACCCTAACCCTAACCCTAACCCTAACCCTAACCCTAACCCTAACCCTAACCCTAACCCTAACCCTAACCCTAACCCTAACCCTAACCCTAACCCTAACCCTAACCCTAACCCTAACCCTAACCCTAACCCTAACCCTAACCCTAACCCTAACCCTAACCCTAACCCTAACCCTAACCCTAACTGTCAGAGCCACCCTGGGTCCCAGCTCACAAGAGACCAAAGTCCAGTCCAAGTTATATACAAAAGGTTTTATTGAAGATCATTGTCGTCATTACATCCAAACTCCGTGGCTCCACATCTGTTACCCTTAGATGTTAGAAGTCCCCTCTGAGTCCGTCCCTCCCCTGCACCAATTTAAGAGGCTTGTGCTGCTCCACCTTTTCCTCTCCTTCCTTTTCCGCAGGGTCTTCCTGCCCCCCTGTGTTCCCTCTTTCCGGGACTCCCCAGAGGCTGAGTCTTCTCCTGCCTGCTGCCCCCTCCTTCGTGCTTTAGCACCAGGCTCCTCCCCAGAGCTCTCCCCACTTCCGCGCGCCTCCACATTTGAACTTGGCGCGCGTACGTTGCTCCTGACCTTCCTTTCAACAGCCACACTGCTCCCGGTACTGCTTTCCGCCCCTTCCGGCAGGACGTCTTGCCCCGATCTCCTTCCCCCCTCTGCTCCTTGTTCTGTTCCTCCCGACACACTGGTAACTCCACCCTCTTCACTCCGTTCCGGTGGAGAAGCAGGTCTCGATCTCCAACTCCCACTGGCGGTTCCCCCTACGTTTCCCTGCTCCTGACTGCTTCCCCCTTGGGCTCCCCTTGGCTTGACCAGGGGGGCTCCCTTTTGGGAATCCTCCGATTCACTGGACGGACTCATGGACCATCTCGGGTCATTGTCGTCCTCTTCCTCGTCAGGCTGGAATCCTTCTCCCTCACTCTCGGTCTCCTCCCTCCTCTGCGCCTCTCTCCCTGAACCCCTGACATCCATCCCCCCCTCGAAGCCCCCCCTTCCCCCCTCCCCCCCATCGGGTGCGGGTTGTGGGAACTGCAGCTCCTCGGAGGTAGATGCAGGATACAGTTCGGCTACGTCCATGACCTCTGCTGGCAGCTCGGTGTACGTGTGTTCGAATTCGGGTTCTTCACCCAAAATGTTCGCAGTTCCCTCTTCCATTGCTACTTCGTCTGGTGCTGCCGGCCAAGGCCCCTTCAGCCATTTCTTGCGCCAGGCTTCCTCTGGTTGCTCATCCCACCAATAAGAGGGCTCTGTGTCCACCCCCGAACACGATCCCCTGGGCGAGTTTGAGTTCGGCGTTCTTTCCTCGGCTGAAGAAAAGCCGTGGAAAGTGCTGCCTGAACATGTGGGGGTAAAGAGCCAGTCATCGAAGTACTCGGCTGGCATGGGTCTATGTGGGAAAAGGGCATGGAACTCGTCCTTTAAAAGAGGTTCGTCTAAAGCGTAGTCCGGCACCCACCCACTGGCACTGACTGGTGCACCCTCTCTGACTAGAAAGTATTCTATTCCCTCTTCCCCCCATCTCGAGTCCAGGATCTCTGTGACCTCGTTGAGTGGTTCGACCCTAGGCGATCCCTCCCTCCTAGGTGACTCTGTGCGTGGCTGCGGTACTGTTTCAGACTCCTGAAACCTGTGCGGGGCCTTGTAGGGAGTGAGCACCGACCTATGAAAAACCGGGTGGACTCTGGAACCTTCGGGGAGGGCCAGTCGAAAAGCCACGGGGTTGATCTTAGCCTCCACCTGGTATGGTCCTAGCTGCCTGTGCCCTAGCTTCTTCTTGGCCAACGACTTGGTTGGCATCGCCTGGGCCGCTAACCACACCCAGTCCCCCACCTGGATGTCCTCTCCCACTCTTCTGCCTTTGTCTGCCTGCACCTTATATGCTTGTTTGGCTAGCTCCAAATGTCTCCGCAGCTCCTCGTGCACCTCTTGTAGTTCTGCAGCGAACTGGTCGGCCTCTTGCGGCTCCCCCTCTCTTGGTGCTACGAACCCCGGGAAGGTCCTGGGATGACGTCCATTGTTCGCGAAGAACGGCGTCACCCCCGTCGACGCATGCTTCGTGTTGTTGTAGGCAAACTCCGCCATCGGTAGGTAGTCCACCCAAGCTGTGGGTCGCTGATTTGCATAACATCTCAGGTACTGCTGCATGATCGCGTTGACCCTCTCGGCCTGGCCGTTGGTTTGTGGATGTCTTGCCGACGCTAGGTTGATCTTGACGCGCAGGATACCTAGGAGCTTCTGCCAAAAATTGGAAATAAACTGGCGCCCCCTGTCGGACAGGATGGCCCGCGGCAGCCCATGCGCCCGGAACACGTGGTCGATGAAGAGCTTGGCGGTCTGTTCCGCCGTCGCCACCTTCGCGCAGGGAATGAAGTGCGCCATCTTGGTGAACAAGTCCACCACCACCAGTACCGCCGTCTTGCCTCTGGAACTGGGCAGGTCAGTGACGAAGTCCAGCGCCACCCTCTCCCACGGTTGCTGTGGTGTTTCCAGTGGTTCCAGCAAGCCCGCCGGCTTCTGGTGTACTGGCTTGGACCTCTGACAAGTGTCACATCTGGCGACGTACTCCGCTACTTCTCCTCGCATCTGGGGCCACCAAAAGTCCCTGGCCACCAGTTCTATTGTCTTCTCCCTGCCGAAATGGCCCGCACTGGGAGCGTCGTGCAACTGCTGCAGAACCTTTGCTCGGAGCTCGTCGCTCGGCACGTAGAGGGCACCCTTGTGAGTTAACAGTCCGTCGCGTAACTGGAACTCATCGTCTCTCAGCGAACCCCTACGCAGCTCCTCTATTTTGGATTGTGCAAACTGATCTACCTGCAACGCGCGTCGCACTGCGTCCAGGTCGACAGCGATGGCAGCGCACGCCCACGCCTGCGGTGCAAAAATGTGCCTGGCTGCTATTGGCGCCGCTTCCTCAAGATATTGCGGTTTCCTGGAGAGCGCATCGGCTATAACGTTGGAGTCCCCTGGGACGTACTCTATCCTGAAGTCGAAATCCGCGAAGAACTCTGCCCAGCGCATGTGTCTTTGGCTCTGGAGTTTCGCCGTGCGCCAATACTCTAAATTCTTGTGATCCGTGCGGACCTGCACTGTGTGCTTGGCTCCAATGAGGAAATGTCGCCACGCTTTGAACGCTGCGTGAATGGCTAACAGCTCCCTGTCCCATATGGTGTAGTTTTGCTCCGCTTTGCTGAGCTTTCTGGAGTAAAAGGCACCGGGTCTCCAGTTTCCATGTGGATCTTCTTGCAGGAGTACGGCTCCAACCGCTCTGTCTGACGCGTCGGTCTCTACTCGTATGGGCTTGCCTGGATTCACGTGCAGCAGCTGCTCCTCGGAGGCGAAAAGGCTTTTAAGCTTCTGAAAAGAGCGCTCCGCCTGTTCCGTCCACACGAACCTCTTTTTCTTGGAACTGAGAGTGTCCGTGATCGCTGCCGTCTCCTTTGCAAAACCTCTGATGAATTTGCGGTAGAAGTTGGCGAAGCCGATGAATCTTTGGACTTCCTTCCGATTGCGAGGGCTCTTCCAGTCCAACACCGCGCGGACCTTGGCGCTGTCCATGGCCAGCCCCTTGTCGGACAGCTTGTAGCCTAGGAAATCCACGTCCGTCACATCAAACTGGCACTTCTCTAACTTGGCGTAGAGCTTGTTCTCCCGTAGTCTCTGCAGGACTTCCTTTACGTCCTTCTCATGGGCCTCCTCCGTTTCCGAAAAGATCAGGATGTCGTCGAGGAAACACACGCATTTCTTGTATAGAAGTCCCGCTAGCACGTGATGCATAAATGCTTGAAAGACGTGAGATCCATTTTGGAGACCAAATGGCATCACTCTGTATTCGTACGTGCCCAGAGGCGTGAACATGGCCGTCTTCCACTCATCGCCCTCCCGGATGCGTATGAGGTTATACGCTCCACGCAGATCCAATTTGGTGAAGATCTTCCCCTTCCTTACGGTTGCCAGGAGATCATCTATCTTGGGCATGGGGAAGGCCTTGGGTTTGGTCTTACTGTTTATGAATCGATAGTCCACAATGAGTCTTTTTTGGGGCGTGTCCTTTTTCTTTACAAAGAAAACAGGACTGCCCCCCACCGCTTTCGATTCTCGGATGAATCCGCGCTTCAAATTGTGCTCTATGAACTCCCTGAGTTCTTGCATCTCGTCCTCAGACATGGAATACAGCTTTGCAGTCGGCAACTGCGCCCCTGGCACCAGGTCGATGGCACAATCATAAGGCCTGTGGGGCGGCAACTGGTCAGCTTCCTTCTCGCAGAAAACCTCCAGGAACCCCTCGTACTTGCGGGGTACTGCCTGCACCATGCCAAGTTGCAACTGCTGCTCAGCTCCCTCCTCCTGGCTGGACTGGATGCAATGTTGAGCACAGTACGATGAGCAAAAGGTGATCTGCCGTTGGTACCACGCTACAGCAGGACTGTGTCTCTCCAGCCAACTCATGCCTAATACTATAGGCGTGTCTGAAAGGCGGGTGACATTGAAGCTGATGACTTCTCGATGATTTCCAATCCTCATCACCATGGGAGGCGTCTGTTGCACAACTTGTCCTCCTAGCAATTTCCTGCCATCCACCGTGACTACGTTCAGAGGTGTTGTCGCTGGCAGAAGCGCTATGCGATGCTGCTTGACAAAGTGCGTCCCCACAAAATCTGCGTTGCTCCCAGAATCAATCGTGATGGGGACTTCCAGGGTGGTTCCATTCGGCAACTGAAGTGTTGCAGTGAGCTGCACCGCTGGCTTGGGTGGTAAAGGGTCTGTGCGTTGCAAAAGCGCTGGGGACTGCTCTACAGATTCGCCTGGCTGAGCCCCAGCAGCTCTGCTTCCAGCCAGGCACTGTCGTTTCCCTGAGGTTGCTCTGCTTGCATCATTTCTGCTGCAACAGTTGCTAAAGCTGCAGTGTGTTTCTGCAGCCTCTGGGGACACTCTTTCGCCATGTGCTGTGCACTGTCGCAAATGTAACACTTCCTGGTCCCTCTAGGAGGCTGTGCCTTTACTGCACCGGAAGCTGGGGCTCTGGCTGTTGCTTGAGCCTTAGCACCACCAAGTTCCATGGGCTCCTCCCCCTGCCTTCCCAGTGGCGAAGGATGTGACTGACTGAACTCCCTGGGGATGAAAGAAGACGTCCTCGCTGGTGGACGCACCTGACGTTCTTCCTCAGTGTGCCAAGGACGTCCCTCGTGCCTTATCCCAATCGCCAAAGCCCTCTGCACAAGCTCCTCCAGGGTCTGGGGTCTGTCTCCCCTGGCAAGTTCATCCTTAATGGGACCGCTGAGCCCCTCCCAGAACAAATCCCTCACAGGTGCACAATCCTTCTCCCAGCTTAGCGCAGTCAGTAAAGCAAAAAATCTGGAATGGTACTGACGCACAGTGGCTTTGCCTTGCCGCAATCCAAAAATTTCCCTGCGTGCAAGATCCACATCTACAGTTGACTGGAAGCAGGCATCCATTGCTTTAATGAATTCATCTGCATCGCGGCGGGCAGGGCCATCTTCACGCCACAAATTGCGCAACCAGTCTCTGGCCGGCCCATGCAAGTGAGAAACAATAAACCCCACTTTCTCCTCCTCATCTTTAAAGTCATGACGAAGCAAGTGCAATGCATACAAAACGTCTGCTCTGAAACTGGGGTAGTGCTTCAGGTTCCCATCGAAGTGGGTGACTAGGCTGCCCCCCCTCCGTCCAAGTCCAATCCCTTCTGATCTGGACCCTGGGAACCCTTCCCTGCTTGCACGTTCCCACCTGGTTTGCAGGTCCTGGCAGCGCTTCTCCATTTCGTCATGCTTCTTCTGAGACGCAAGGACTGCAGCAGTGAGTTCGGAAACTGTAGTTCGCAGAGCTGTCAACTGCTCCTCCGCACTCATGGCTGTCACCGTTCGTGAGCTTTGCAAAAAAAAATTTTTGCGTTCTTTGGAGGGGACTTACTGTCAGAGCCACCCTGGGTCCCAGCTCACAAGAGACCAAAGTCCAGTCCAAGTTATATACAAAAGGTTTTATTGAAGATCATTGTCGTCATTACATCCAAACTCCGTGGCTCCACATCTGTTACCCTTAGATGTTAGAAGTCCCCTCTGAGTCCGTCCCTCCCCTGCACCAATTTAAGAGGCTTGTGCTGCTCCACCTTTTCCTCTCCTTCCTTTTCCGCAGGGTCTTCCTGCCCCCCTGTGTTCCCTCTTTCCGGGACTCCCCAGAGGCTGAGTCTTCTCCTGCCTGCTGCCCCCTCCTTCGTGCTTTAGCACCAGGCTCCTCCCCAGAGCTCTCCCCACTTCCGCGCGCCTCCACATTTGAACTTGGCGCGCGTACGTTGCTCCTGACCTTCTTTTCAACAGCCACACTGCTCCCGGTACTGCTTTCCGCCCCTTCCGGCAGGACGTCTTGCCCCGATCTCCTTCCCCCCTCTGCTCCTTGTTCTGTTCCTCCCGACACACTGGTAACTCCACCCTCTTCACTCCGTTCCGGTGGAGAAGCAGGTCTCGATCTCCAACTCCCACTGGCGGTTCCCCCTACGTTTCCCTGCTCCTGACTGCTTCCCCCTTGGGCTCCCCTTGGCTTGACCAGGGGGGCTCCCTTTTGGGAATCCTCCGATTCACTGGACGGACTCATGGACCATCTCGGGTCATTGTCGTCCTCTTCCTCGTCAGGCTGGAATCCTTCTCCCTCACTCTCGGTCTCCTCCCTCCTCTGCGCCTCTCTCCCTGAACCCCTGACCCTAACCCTAACCCTAACCCTAACCCTAACCCTAACCCTAACCCTAACCCTAACCCTAACCCTAACCCTAACCCTAACCCTAACCCTAACCCTAACCCTAACCCTAACCCTAACCCTAACCCTAACCCTAACCCTAACCCTAACCCTAACCCTAACCCTAACCCTAACCCTAACCCTAACCCTAACCCTAACTGTCAGAGCCACCCTGGGTCCCAGCTCACAAGAGACCAAAGTCCAGTCCGAGTTATATACAAAAGGTTTTATTGAGGATCATTGTCGTGATTACATCCAAACTCCGTGGCTCCACATCTGTTACCCTTAGATGTTAGAAGTCCCCTCTGAGTCCGTCCCTCCCCTGCACCAATTTAAGAGGCTTGTGCTGCTCCACCTTTTCCTCTCCTTCCTTTTCCGCAGGGTCTTCCTGCCCCCCTGTGTTCCCTCTTTCCGGGACTCCCCAGAGGCTGAGTCTTCTCCTGCCTGCTGCCCCCTCCTTCGTGCTTTAGCACCAGGCTCCTCCCCAGAGCTCTCCCCACTTCCGCGCGCCTCCACATTTGAACTTGGCGCGCGTACGTTGCTCCTGACCTTCCTTTCAACAGCCACACTGCTCCCGGTACTGCTTTCCGCCCCTTCCGGCAGGACGTCTTGCCCCGATCTCCTTCCCCCCTCTGCTCCTTGTTCTGTTCCTCCCGACACACTGGTAACTCCACCCTCTTCACTCCGTTCCGGTGGAGAAGCAGGTCTCGATCTCCAACTCCCACTGGCGGTTCCCCCTACGTTCCCCTGCTCCTGACTGCTTCCCCCTTGGGCTCCCCTTGGCTTGACCAGGGGGGCTCCCTTTTGGGAATCCTCCGATTCACTGGACGGACTCATGGACCATCTCGGGTCATTGTCGTCCTCTTCCTCGTCAGGCTGGAATCCTTCTCCCTCACTCTCGGTCTCCTCCCTCCTCTGCGCCTCTCTCCCTGAACCCCTGACATCCATCCCCCCCTCGAAGCCCCCCCTTCCCCCCTCCCCCTCATCGGGTGCGGGTTGTGGGAACTGCAGCTCCTCGGAGGTAGATGCAGGATACAGTTCGGCTACGTCCATGACCTCTGCTGGCAGCTCGGTGTACGTGTGTTCGAATTCGGGTTCTTCACCCAAAATGTTCGCAGTTCCCTCTTCCATTGCTACTTCGTCTGGTGCTGCCGGCCAAGGCCCCTTCAGCCATTTCTTGCGCCAGGCTTCCTCTGGTTGCTCATCCCACCAATAAGAGGGCTCTGTGTCCACCCCCGAACACGATCCCCTGGGCGAGTCTGAGTTCGGCGTTCTTTCCTCGGCTGAAGAAAAGCCGTGGAAAGTGCTGCCTGAACATGTGGGGGTAAAGAGCCAGTCATCGAAGTACTCGGCTGGCATGGGTCTATGTGGGAAAAGGGCATGGAACTCGTCCTTTAAAAGAGGTTCGTCTAAAGCGTAGTCCGGCACCCACCCACTGGCACTGACTGGTGCACCCTCACTGACTAGAAAGTATTCTATTCCCTCTTCCCCCCATCTCGAGTCCAGGATCTCTGTGACCTCGTTGAGTGGTTCGACCCTAGGCGATCCCTCCCTCCTAGGTGACTCTGTGCGTGGCTGCGGTACTGTTTCAGACTCCTGAAACCTGTGCGGGGCCTTGTAGGGAGTGAGCACCGACCTATGAAAAACCGGGTGGACTCTGGAACCTTCGGGGAGGGCCAGTCGAAAAGCCACGGGGTTGATCTTAGCCTCCACCTGGTATGGTCCTAGCTGCCTGTGCCCTAGCTTCTTCTTGGCCAACGACTTGGTTGGCATCGCCTGGGCCGCTAACCACACCCAGTCCCCCACCTGGATGTCCTCTCCCACTCTTCTGCCTTTGTCTGCCTGCACCTTATATGCTTGTTTGGCTAGCTCCAAATGTCTCCGCAGCTCCTCGTGCACCTCTTGTAGTTCTGCAGCGAACTGGTCGGCCTCTTGCGGCTCCCCCTCTCTTGGTGCTACGAACCCCGGGAAGGTCCTGGGATGACGTCCATTGTTCGCGAAGAACGGCGTCACCCCCGTCGACGCATGCTTCGTGTTGTTGTAGGCAAACTCCGCCATCGGTAGGTAGTCCACCCAAGCTGTGGGTCGCTGATTTGCATAACATCTCAGGTACTGCTGCATGATCGCGTTGACCCTCTCGGCCTGGCCGTTGGTTTGTGGATGTCTTGCCGACGCTAGGTTGATCTTGACGCGCAGGATACCTAGGAGCTTCTGCCAAAAATTGGAAATAAACTGGCGCCCCCTGTCGGACAGGATGGCCCGCGGCAGCCCATGCGCCCGGAACACGTGGTCGATGAAGAGCTTGGCGGTCTGTTCCGCCGTCGCCACCTTCGCGCAGGGAATGAAGTGCGCCATCTTGGTGAACAAGTCCACCACCACCAGTACCGCCGTCTTGCCTCTGGAACTGGGCAGGTCAGTGACGAAGTCCAGCGCCACCCTCTCCCACGGTTGCTGTGGTGTTTCCAGTGGTTCCAGCAAGCCCGCCGGCTTCTGGTGTACTGGCTTGGACCTCTGACAAGTGTCACATCTGGCGACGTACTCCGCTACTTCTCCTCGCATCTGGGGCCACCAAAAGTCCCTGGCCACCAGTTCTATTGTCTTCTCCCTGCCGAAATGGCCCGCACTGGGAGCGTCGTGCAACTGCTGCAGAACCTGTGCTCGGAGCTCGTCGCTCGGCACGTAGAGGGCACCCTTGTGAGTTAACAGTCCGTCGCGTAACTGGAACTCATCGTCTCTCAGCGAACCCCGACGCAACTCCTCTATTTTGGATTGTGCAAACTGATCTACCTGCAACGCGCGTCGCACTGCTTCCAGGTCGACAGCGATGGCTGCGCACGCCCACGCCTGCGGTGCAAAAATGTGCCTGGCTGCTATTGGCGCCGCTTCCTCAAGATATTGCGGTTTCCTGGAGAGCGCATCGGCTATAACGTTGGAGTCCCCTGGGACGTACTCTATCCTGAAGTCGAAATCCGCGAAGAACTCTGCCCAGCGCATGTGTCTTTGGCTCTGGAGTTTCGCCGTGCGCCAATACTCTAAATTCTTGTGATCCGTGCGGACCTGCACTGTGTGCTTGGCTCCAATGAGGAAATGTCGCCACGCTTTGAACGCTGCGTGAATGGCTAACAGCTCCCTGTCCCATATGGTGTAGTTTTGCTCCGCTTTGCTGAGCTTTCTGGAGTAAAAGGCACCGGGTCTCCAGTTTCCATGTGGATCTTCTTGCAGGAGTACGGCTCCAACCGCTCTGTCTGACGCGTCGGTCTCTACTCGTATGGGCTTGCCTGGATTCACGTGCAGCAGCTGCTCCTCGGAGGCGAAAAGGCTTTTAAGCTTCTGAAAAGAGCGCTCCGCCTGTTCCGTCCACACGAACCTCTTTTTCTTGGAACTGAGAGTGTCCGTGATCGCTGCCGTCTCCTTTGCAAAACCTCTGATGAATTTGCGGTAGAAGTTGGCGAAGCCGATGAATCTTTGGACTTCCTTCCGATTGCGAGGGCTCTTCCAGTCCAACACCGCGCGGACCTTGGCGCTGTCCATGGCCAGCCCCTTGTCGGACAGCTTGTAGCCTAGGAAATCCACGTCCGTCACATCAAACTGGCACTTCTCTAACTTGGCGTAGAGCTTGTTCTCCTGTAGTCTCTGCAGGACTTCCTTTACGTCCTTCTCATGGGCCTCCTCCGTTTCCGAAAAGATCAGGATGTCGTCGAGGAAACACACGCATTTCTTGTAGAGAAGTCCCGCTAGCACGTGATGCATAAATGCTTGAAAGACGTGAGATCCATTTTGGAGACCAAATGGCATCACTCTGTATTCGTACGTGCCCAGAGGCGTGAACATGGCCGTCTTCCACTCATCGCCCTCCCGGATGCGTATGAGGTTATACGCTCCACGCAGATCCAATTTGGTGAAGATCTTCCCCTTCCTTACGGTTGCCAGGAGATCATCTATCTTGGGCATGGGGAAGGCCTTGGGTTTGGTCTTACTGTTTATGAATCGATAGTCCACAATGAGTCTTTTTTGGGGCGTGTCCTTTTTCTTTACAAAGAAAACAGGACTGCCCCCCACCGCTTTCGATTCTCGGATGAATCCGCGCTTCAAATTGTGCTCTATGAACTCCCTGAGTTCTTGCATCTCGTCCTCAGACATGGAATACAGCTTTGCAGTCGGCAACTGCGCCCCTGGCACCAGGTCGATGGCACAATCATAAGGCCTGTGGGGCGGCAACTGGTCAGCTTCCTTCTCGCAGAAAACCTCCAGGAACCCCTCGTACTTGCGGGGTACTGCCTGCACCATGCCAAGTTGCAACTGCTGCTCCGCTCCCTCCTCCTGGCTGGACTGGATGCAATGTTGAGCACAGTACGATGAGCAAAAGGTGATCTGCCGTTGGTACCACGCTACAGCAGGACTGTGTCTCTCCAGCCAACTCATGCCTAATACTATAGGCGTGTCTGAAAGGCGGGTGACATTGAAGCTGATGACTTCTCGATGATTTCCAATCCTCATCACCATGGGAGGCGTCTGTTGCACAACTTGTCCTCCTAGCAATTTCCTGCCATCCACCGTGACTACGTTCAGAGGTGTTGTCGCTGGCAGAAGCGCTATGCGATGCTGCTTGACAAAGTGCGTCCCCACAAAATCTGCGTTGCTCCCAGAATCAATCGTGATGGGGACTTCCAGGGTGGTTCCATTCGGCAACTGAAGTGTTGCAGTGAGCTGCACCGCTGGCTTGGGTGGTAAAGGGTCTGTGCGTTGCAAAAGCGCTGGGGACTGCTCTACAGATTCGCCTGGCTGAGCCCCAGCAGCTCTGCCTCCAGCCAGGCACTGTCGTTTCCCTGAGGTTGCTCTGCTTGCATCATTTCTGCTGCAACAGTTGCTAAAGCTGCAGTGTGTTTCTGCAGCCTCTGGGGACACTCTTTCGCCATGTGCTGTGCACTGTCGCAAATGTAACACTTCCTGGTCCCTCTAGGAGGCTGTGCCTTTACTGCACCGGAAGCTGGGGCTCTGGCTGTTGCTTGAGCCTTAGCACCACCAAGTTCCATGGGCTCCTCCCCCCGCCTTCCCAGTGGCGAAGGATGTGACTGACTGAACTCCCTGGGGATGAAAGAAGACGTCCTCGCTGGTGGACGCACCTGACGTTCTTCCTCAGTGTGCCAAGGACGTCCCTCGTGCCTTATCCCAATCGCCAAAGCCCTCTGCACAAGCTCCTCCAGGGTCTGGGGTCTGTCTCCCCTGGCAAGTTCATCCTTAATGGGACCGCTGAGCCCCTCCCAGAACAAATCCCTCACAGGTGCACAATCCTTCTCCCAGCTTAGCGCAGTCAGTAAAGCAAAAAATCTGGAATGGTACTGACGCACAGTGGCTTTGCCTTGCCGCAATCCAAAAATTTCCCTGCGTGCAAGATCCACATCTACAGTTGACTGGAAGCAGGCATCCATTGCTTTAATGAATTCATCTGCATCGCGGCGGGCAGGGCCATCTTCACGCCACAAATTGCGCAACCAGTCTCTGGCCGGCCCATGCAAGTGAGAAACAATAAACCCCACTTTCTCCTCCTCATCTTTAAAGTCATGACGAAGCAAGTGCAATGCATACAAAACGTCTGCCCTGAAACTGGGGTAGTGCTTCAGGTTCCCTTCGAAGTGGGTGACTAGGCTGCCCCCCCTCCGTCCAAGTCCAATCCCTTCTGATCTGGACCCTGGGAACCCTTCCCTGCTTGCACGTTCCCACCTGGTTTGCAGGTCCTGGCAGCGCTTCTCCATTTCGTCATGCGTCTTCTGAGACGCAAGGACTGCAGCAGTGAGTTCGGAAACTGTAGTTCGTAGAGCTGTCAACTGCTCCTCCGCACTCATGGCTGTCACCGTTCGTGAGCTTTGCAAAAAAAAATTTTTGCGTTCTTTGGAGGGGACTTACTGTCAGAGCCACCCTGGGTCCCAGCTCACAAGAGACCAAAGTCCAGTCCGAGTTATATACAAAAGGTTTTATTGAGGATCATTGTCGTGATTACATCCAAACTCCGTGGCTCCACATCTGTTACCCTTAGATGTTAGAAGTCCCCTCTGAGTCCGTCCCTCCCCTGCACCAATTTAAGAGGCTTGTGCTGCTCCACCTTTTCCTCTCCTTCCTTTTCCGCAGGGTCTTCCTGCCCCCCTGTGTTCCCTCTTTCCGGGACTCCCCAGAGGCTGAGTCTTCTCCTGCCTGCTGCCCCCTCCTTCGTGCTTTAGCACCAGGCTCCTCCCCAGAGCTCTCCCCACTTCCGCGCGCCTCCACATTTGAACTTGGCGCGCGTACGTTGCTCCTGACCTTCCTTTCAACAGCCACACTGCTCCCGGTACTGCTTTCCGCCCCTTCCGGCAGGACGTCTTGCCCCGATCTCCTTCCCCCCTCTGCTCCTTGTTCTGTTCCTCCCGACACACTGGTAACTCCACCCTCTTCACTCCGTTCCGGTGGAGAAGCAGGTCTCGATCTCCAACTCCCACTGGCGGTTCCCCCTACGTTCCCCTGCTCCTGACTGCTTCCCCCTTGGGCTCCCCTTGGCTTGACCAGGGGGGCTCCCTTTTGGGAATCCTCCGATTCACTGGACGGACTCATGGACCATCTCGGGTCATTGTCGTCCTCTTCCTCGTCAGGCTGGAATCCTTCTCCCTCACTCTCGGTCTCCTCCCTCCTCTGCGCCTCTCTCCCTGAACCCCTGACCCTAACCCTAACCCTAACCCTAACCCTAACCCTAACCCTAACCCTAACCCTAACCCTAACCCTAACCCTAACCCTAACCCTAACCCTAACCCTAACCCTAACCCTAACCCTAACCCTAACCCTAACCCTAACCCTAACCCTAACCCTAACCCTAACCCTAACCCTAACTGTCAGAGCCACCCTGGGTCCCAGCTCACAAGAGACCAAAGTCCAGTCCAAGTTATATACAAAAGGTTTTATTGAAGATCATTGTCGTGATTACATCCAAACTCCGTGGCTCCACATCTGTTACCCTTAGATGTTAGAAGTCCCCTCTGAGTCCGTCCCTCCCCTGCACCAATTTAAGAGGCTTGTGCTGCTCCACCTTTTCCTCTCCTTCCTTTTCCGCAGGGTCTTCCTGCCCCCCTGTGTTCCCTCTTTCCGGGACTCCCCAGAGGCTGAGTCTTCTCCTGCCTGCTGCCCCCTCCTTCGTGCTTTAGCACCAGGCTCCTCCCCAGAGCTCTCCCCACTTCCGCGCGCCTCCACATTTGAACTTGGCGCGCGTACGTTGCTCCTGACCTTCCTTTCAACAGCCACACTGCTCCCGGTACTGCTTTCCGCCCCTTCCGGCAGGACGTCTTGCCCCGATCTCCTTCCCCCCTCTGCTCCTTGTTCTGTTCCTCCCGACACACTGGTAACTCCACCCTCTTCACTCCGTTCCGGTGGAGAAGCAGGTCTCGATCTCCAACTCCCACTGGCGGTTCCCCCTACGTTCCCCTGCTCCTGACTGCTTCCCCCTTGGGCTCCCCTTGGCTTGACCAGGGGGGCTCCCTTTTGGGAATCCTCCGATTCACTGGACGGACTCATGGACCATCTCGGGTCATTGTCGTCCTCTTCCTCGTCAGGCTGGAATCCTTCTCCCTCACTCTCGGTCTCCTCCCTCCTCTGCGCCTCTCTCCCTGAACCCCTGACATCCATCCCCCCCTCGAAGCCCCCCCTTCCCCCCTCCCCCCCATCGGGTGCGGGTTGTGGGAACTGCAGCTCCTCGGAGGTAGATGCAGGATACAGTTCGGCTACGTCCATGACCTCTGCTGGCAGCTCGGTGTACGTGTGTTCGAATTCGGGTTCTTCACCCAAAATGTTCGCAGTTCCCTCTTCCATTGCTACTTCGTCTGGTGCTGCCGGCCAAGGCCCCTTCAGCCATTTCTTGCGCCAGGCTTCCTCTGGTTGCTCATCCCACCAATAAGAGGGCTCTGTGTCCACCCCCGAACACGATCCCCTGGGCGAGTTTGAGTTCGGCGTTCTTTCCTCGGCTGAAGAAAAGCCGTGGAAAGTGCTGCCTGAACATGTGGGGGTAAAGAGCCAGTCATCGAAGTACTCGGCTGGCATGGGTCTATGTGGGAAAAGGGCATGGAACTCGTCCTTTAAAAGAGGTTCGTCTAAAGCGTAGTCCGGCACCCACCCACTGGCACTGACTGGTGCACCCTCTCTGACTAGAAAGTATTCTATTCCCTCTTCCCCCCATCTCGAGTCCAGGATCTCTGTGACCTCGTTGAGTGGTTCGACCCTAGGCGATCCCTCCCTCCTAGGTGACTCTGTGCGTGGCTGCGGTATTGTTTCAGACTCCTGAAACCTGTGCGGGGCCTTGTAGGGAGTGAGCACCGACCTATGAAAAACCGGGTGGACTCTGGAACCTTCGGGGAGGGCCAGTCGAAAAGCCACGGGGTTGATCTTAGCCTCCACCTGGTATGGTCCTAGCTGCCTGTGCCCTAGCTTCTTCTTGGCCAACGACTTGGTTGGCATCGCCTGGGCCGCTAACCACACCCAGTCCCCCACCTGGATGTCCTCTCCCACTCTTCTGCCTTTGTCTGCCTGCACCTTATATGCTTGTTTGGCTAGCTCCAAATGTCTCCGCAGCTCCTCGTGCACCTCTTGTAGTTCTGCAGCGAACTGGTCGGCCTCTTGCGGCTCCCCCTCTCTTGGTGCTACGAACCCCGGGAAGGTCCTGGGATGACGTCCATTGTTCGCGAAGAACGGCGTCACCCCCGTCGACGCATGCTTCGTGTTGTTGTAGGCAAACTCCGCCATCGGTAGGTAGTCCACCCAAGCTGTG
Source organism: Podarcis cretensis (assembly GCF_951804945.1). NCBI lineage: Eukaryota > Metazoa > Chordata > Lepidosauria > Squamata > Lacertidae > Podarcis > Podarcis cretensis. The sequence continues at coordinate 41,595 of NC_137172.1, forward strand.
GGTCGCTGATTTGCATAACATCTCAGGTACTGCTGCATGATCGCGTTGACCCTCTCGGCCTGGCCGTTGGTTTGTGGATGTCTTGCCGACGCTAGGTTGATCTTGACGCGCAGGATACCTAGGAGCTTCTGCCAAAAATTGGAAATAAACTGGCGCCCCCTGTCGGACAGGATGGCCCGCGGCAGCCCATGCGCCCGGAACACGTGGTCGATGAAGAGCTTGGCGGTCTGTTCCGCCGTCGCCACCTTCGCGCAGGGAATGAAGTGCGCCATCTTGGTGAACAAGTCCACCACCACCAGTACCGCCGTCTTGCCTCTGGAACTGGGCAGGTCAGTGACGAAGTCCAGCGCCACCCTCTCCCACGGTTGCTGTGGTGTTTCCAGTGGTTCCAGCAAGCCCGCCGGCTTCTGGTGTACTGGCTTGGACCTCTGACAAGTGTCACATCTGGCGACGTACTCCGCTACTTCTCCTCGCATCTGGGGCCACCAAAAGTCCCTGGCCACCAGTTCTATTGTCTTCTCCCTGCCGAAATGGCCCGCACTGGGAGCGTCGTGCAACTGCTGCAGAACCTTTGCTCGGAGCTCGTCGCTCGGCACGTAGAGGGCACCCTTGTGAGTTAACAGTCCGTCGCGTAACTGGAACTCATCGTCTCTCAGCGAACCCCGACGCAGCTCCTCTATTTTGGATTGTGCAAACTGATCTACCTGCAACGCGCGTCGCACTGCGTCCAGGTCGACAGCGATGGCAGCGCACGCCCACGCCTGCGGTGCAAAAATGTGCCTGGCTGCTATTGGCGCCGCTTCCTCAAGATATTGCGGTTTCCTGGAGAGCGCATCGGCTATAACGTTGGAGTCCCCTGGGACGTACTCTATCCTGAAGTCGAAATCCGCGAAGAACTCTGCCCAGCGCATGTGTCTTTGGCTCTGGAGTTTCGCCGTGCGCCAATACTCTAAATTCTTGTGATCCGTGCGGACCTGCACTGTGTGCTTGGCTCCAATGAGGAAATGTCGCCACGCTTTGAACGCTGCGTGAATGGCTAACAGCTCCCTGTCCCATATGGTGTAGTTTTGCTCCGCTTTGCTGAGCTTTCTGGAGTAAAAGGCACCGGGTCTCCAGTTTCCATGTGGATCTTCTTGCAGGAGTACGGCTCCAACCGCTCTGTCTGACGCGTCGGTCTCTACTCGTATGGGCTTGCCTGGATTCACGTGCAGCAGCTGCTCCTCGGAGGCGAAAAGGCTTTTAAGCTTCTGAAAAGAGCGCTCCGCCTGTTCCGTCCACACGAACCTCTTTTTCTTGGAACTGAGAGTGTCCGTGATCGCTGCCGTCTCCTTTGCAAAACCTCTGATGAATTTGCGGTAGAAGTTGGCGAAGCCGATGAATCTTTGGACTTCCTTCCGATTGCGAGGGCTCTTCCAGTCCAACACCGCGCGGACCTTGGCGCTGTCCATGGCCAGCCCCTTGTCGGACAGCTTGTAGCCTAGGAAATCCACGTCCGTCACATCAAACTGGCACTTCTCTAACTTGGCGTAGAGCTTGTTCTCCTGTAGTCTCTGCAGGACTTCCTTTACGTCCTTCTCATGGGCCTCCTCCGTTTCCGAAAAGATCAGGATGTCGTCGAGGAAACACACGCATTTCTTGTAGAGAAGTCCCGCTAGCACGTGATGCATAAATGCTTGAAAGACGTGAGATCCATTTTGGAGACCAAATGGCATCACTCTGTATTCGTACGTGCCCAGAGGCGTGAACATGGCCGTCTTCCACTCATCGCCCTCCCGGATGCGTATGAGGTTATACGCTCCACGCAGATCCAATTTGGTGAAGATCTTCCCCTTCCTTACGGTTGCCAGGAGATCATCTATCTTGGGCATGGGGAAGGCCTTGGGTTTGGTCTTACTGTTTATGAATCGATAGTCCACAATGAGTCTTTTTTGGGGCGTGTCCTTTTTCTTTACAAAGAAAACAGGACTGCCCCCCACCGCTTTCGATTCTCGGATGAATCCGCGCTTCAAATTGTGCTCTATGAACTCCCTGAGTTCTTGCATCTCGTCCTCAGACATGGAATACAGCTTTGCAGTCGGCAACTGCGCCCCTGGCACCAGGTCGATGGCACAATCATAAGGCCTGTGGGGCGGCAACTGGTCAGCTTCCTTCTCGCAGAAAACCTCCAGGAACCCCTCGTACTTGCGGGGTACTGCCTGCACCATGCCAAGTTGCAACTGCTGCTCCGCTCCCTCCTCCCGGCTGGACTGGATGCAATGTCGAGCACAGTACGATGAGCAAAAGGTGATCTGCCGTTGGTACCACGCTACAGCAGGACTGTGTCTCTCCAGCCAACTCATGCCTAATACTATAGGCGTGTCTGAAAGGCGGGTGACATTGAAGCTGATGACTTCTCGATGATTTCCAATCCTCATCACCATGGGAGGCGTCTGTTGCACAACTTGTCCTCCTAGCAATTTCCTGCCATCCACCGTGACTACGTTCAGAGGTGTTGTCGCTGGCAGAAGCGCTATGCGATGCTGCTTGACAAAGTGCGTCCCCACAAAATCTGCGTTGCTCCCAGAATCAATCGTGATGGGGACTTCCAGGGTGGTTCCATTCGGCAACTGAAGTGTTGCAGTGAGCTGCACCGCTGGCTTGGGTGGTAAAGGGTCTGTGCGTTGCAAAAGCGCTGGGGACTGCTCTACAGATTCGCCTGGCTGAGCCCCAGCAGCTCTGCTTCCAGCCAGGCACTGTCGTTTCCCTGAGGTTGCTCTGCTTGCATCATTTCTGCTGCAACAGTTGCTAAAGCTGCAGTGTGTTTCTGCAGCCTCTGGGGACACTCTTTCGCCATGTGCTGTGCACTGTCGCAAATGTAACACTTCCTGGTCCCTCTAGGAGGCTGTGCCTTTACTGCACCGGAAGCTGGGGCTCTGGCTGTTGCTTGAGCCTTAGCACCACCAAGTTCCATGGGCTCCTCCCCCTGCCTTCCCAGTGGCGAAGGATGTGACTGACTGAACTCCCTGGGGATGAAAGAAGACGTCCTCGCTGGTGGACGCACCTGACGTTCTTCCTCAGTGTGCCAAGGACGTCCCTCGTGCCTTATCCCAATCGCCAAAGCCCTCTGCACAAGCTCCTCCAGGGTCTGGGGTCTGTCTCCCCTGGCAAGTTCATCCTTAATGGGACCGCTGAGCCCCTCCCAGAACAAATCCCTCACAGGTGCACAATCCTTCTCCCAGCTTAGCGCAGTCAGTAAAGCAAAAAATCTGGAATGGTACTGACGCACAGTGGCTTTGCCTTGCCGCAATCCAAAAATTTCCCTGCGTGCAAGATCCACATCTACAGTTGACTGGAAGCAGGCATCCATTGCTTTAATGAATTCATCTGCATCGCGGCGGGCAGGGCCATCTTCACGCCACAAATTGCGCAACCAGTCTCTGGCCGGCCCATGCAAGTGAGAAACAATAAACCCCACTTTCTCCTCCTCATCTTTAAAGTCATGACGAAGCAAGTGCAATGCATACAAAACGTCTGCTCTGAAACTGGGGTAGTGCTTCAGGTTCCCATCGAAGTGGGTGACTAGGCTGCCCCCCCTCCGTCCAAGTCCAATCCCTTCTGATCTGGACCCTGGGAACCCTTCCCTGCTTGCACGTTCCCACCTGGTTTGCAGGTCCTGGCAGCGCTTCTCCATTTCGTCATGCTTCTTCTGAGACGCAAGGACTGCAGCAGTGAGTTCGGAAACTGTAGTTCGTAGAGCTGTCAACTGCTCCTCCGCACTCATGGCTGTCACCGTTCGTGAGCTTTGCAAAAAAAAATTTTTGCGTTCTTTGGAGGGGACTTACTGTCAGAGCCACCCTGGGTCCCAGCTCACAAGAGACCAAAGTCCAGTCCAAGTTATATACAAAAGGTTTTATTGAAGATCATTGTCGTGATTACATCCAAACTCCGTGGCTCCACATCTGTTACCCTTAGATGTTAGAAGTCCCCTCTGAGTCCGTCCCTCCCCTGCACCAATTTAAGAGGCTTGTGCTGCTCCACCTTTTCCTCTCCTTCCTTTTCCGCAGGGTCTTCCTGCCCCCCTGTGTTCCCTCTTTCCGGGACTCCCCAGAGGCTGAGTCTTCTCCTGCCTGCTGCCCCCTCCTTCGTGCTTTAGCACCAGGCTCCTCCCCAGAGCTCTCCCCACTTCCGCGCGCCTCCACATTTGAACTTGGCGCGCGTACGTTGCTCCTGACCTTCCTTTCAACAGCCACACTGCTCCCGGTACTGCTTTCCGCCCCTTCCGGCAGGACGTCTTGCCCCGATCTCCTTCCCCCCTCTGCTCCTTGTTCTGTTCCTCCCGACACACTGGTAACTCCACCCTCTTCACTCCGTTCCGGTGGAGAAGCAGGTCTCGATCTCCAACTCCCACTGGCGGTTCCCCCTACGTTCCCCTGCTCCTGACTGCTTCCCCCTTGGGCTCCCCTTGGCTTGACCAGGGGGGCTCCCTTTTGGGAATCCTCCGATTCACTGGACGGACTCATGGACCATCTCGGGTCATTGTCGTCCTCTTCCTCGTCAGGCTGGAATCCTTCTCCCTCACTCTCGGTCTCCTCCCTCCTCTGCGCCTCTCTCCCTGAACCCCTGACCCTAACCCTAACCCTAACCCTAACCCTAACCCTAACCCTAACCCTAACCCTAACCCTAACCCTAACCCTAACCCTAACCCTAACCCTAACCCTAACCCTAACCCTAACCCTAACCCTAACCCTAACCCTAACCCTAACCCTAACCCTAACCCTAACTGTCAGGGGTTCAGGGAGAGAGGCGCAGAGGAGGGAGGAGACCGAGAGTGAGGGAGAAGGATTCCAGCCTGACGAGGAAGAGGACGACAATGACCCGAGATGGTCCATGAGTCCGTCCAGTGAATCGGAGGATTCCCAAGAGGGAGCCCCCCTGGTCAAGCCAAGGGGAGCCCAAGGGGGAAGCAGTCAGGAGCAGGGAAACGTAGGGGGAACCGCCAGTGGGAGTTGGAGATCGAGACCTGCTTCTCCACCGGAACGGAGTGAAGAGGGTGGAGTTACCAGTGTGTCGGGAGGAACAGAACAAGGAGCAGAGGGGGGAAGGAGATCGGGGCAAGACGTCCTGCCGGAAGGGGCGGAAAGCAGTACCGGGAGCAGTGTGGCTGTTGAAAGGAAGGTCAGGAGCAACGTACGCGCGCCAAGTTCAAATGTAGAGGCGCGCGGAAGTGGGGAGAGCTCTGGGGAGGAGCCTGGTGCTAAAGCACGAAGGAGGGGGCAGCAGGCAGGAGAAGACTCAGCCTCTGGGGAGTCCCGGAAAGAGGGAACACAGGGGGGCAGGAAGACCCTGCGGAAAAGGAAGGAGAGGAAAAGGTGGAGCAGCACAAGCCTCTTAAATTGGTGCAGGGGAGGGACGGACTCAGAGGGGACTTCTAACATCTAAGGGTAACAGATGTGGAGCCACGGAGTTTGGATGTAATGACGACAATGATCTTCAATAAAACCTTTTATATATAACTTGGACTGGACTTTGGTCTCTTGTGAGCTGGGACCCAGGGTGGCTCTGACAGTAAGTCCCCTCCAAAGAACGCAAAAATTTTTTTTTGCAAAGCTCACGAACGGTGACAGCCATGAGTGCGGAGGAGCAGTTGACAGCTCTGCGAACTACAGTTTCCGAACTCACTGCTGCAGTCCTTGCGTCTCAGAAGAAGCATGACGAAATGGAGAAGCGCTGCCAGGACCTGCAAACCAGGTGGGAACGTGCAAGCAGGGAAGGGTTCCCAGGGTCCAGATCAGAAGGGATTGGACTTGGACGGAGGGGGGGCAGCCTAGTCACCCACTTCGATGGGAACCTGAAGCACTACCCCAGTTTCAGAGCAGACGTTTTGTATGCATTGCACTTGCTTCGTCATGACTTTAAAGATGAGGAGGAGAAAGTGGGGTTTATTGTTTCTCACTTGCATGGGCCGGCCAGAGACTGGTTGCGCAATTTGTGGCGTGAAGATGGCCCTGCCCGCCGCGATGCAGATGAATTCATTAAAGCAATGGATGCCTGCTTCCAGTCAACTGTAGATGTGGATCTTGCACGCAGGGAAATTTTTGGATTGCGGCAAGGCAAAGCCACTGTGCGTCAGTACCATTCCAGATTTTTTGCTTTACTGACTGCGCTAAGCTGGGAGAAGGATTGTGCACCTGTGAGGGATTTGTTCTGGGAGGGGTTCAGCGGTCCCATTAAGGATGAACTTGCCAGGGGAGACAGACCCCAGACCCTGGAGGAGCTTGTGCAGAGGGCTTTGGCGATTGGGATAAGGCACGAGGGACGTCCTTGGCACACTGAGGAAGAACGTCAGGTGCGTCCACCAGCGAGGACGTCTTCTTTCATCCCCAGGGAGTTCAGTCAGTCACATCCTTCGCCACTGGGAAGGCAGGGGGAGGAGCCCATGGAACTTGGTGGTGCTAAGGCTCAAGCAACAGCCAGAGCCCCAGCTTCCGGTGCAGTAAAGGCACAGCCTCCTAGAGGGACCAGGAAGTGTTACATTTGCGACAGTGCACAGCACATGGCGAAAGAGTGTCCCCAGAGGCTGCAGAAACACACTGCAGCTTTAGCAACTGTTGCAGCAGAAATGATGCAAGCAGAGCAACCTCAGGGAAACGACAGTGCCTGGCTGGAAGCAGAGCTGCTGGGGCTCAGCCAGGCGAATCTGTAGAGCAGTCCCCAGCGCTTTTGCAACGCACAGACCCTTTACCACCCAAGCCAGCGGTGCAGCTCACTGCAACACTTCAGTTGCCGAATGGAACCACCCTGGAAGTCCCCATCACGATTGATTCTGGGAGCAACGCAGATTTTGTGGGGACGCACTTTGTCAAGCAGCATCGCATAGCGCTTCTGCCAGCGACAACACCTCTGAACGTAGTCACGGTGGATGGCAGGAAATTGCTAGGAGGACAAGTTGTGCAACAGACGCCTCCCATGGTGATGAGGATTGGAAATCATCGAGAAGTCATCAGCTTCAATGTCACCCGCCTTTCAGACACGCCTATAGTATTAGGCATGAGTTGGCTGGAGAGACACAGTCCTGCTGTAGCGTGGTACCAACGGCAGATCACCTTTTGCTCATCGTACTGTGCTCAACATTGCATCCAGTCCAGCCAGGAGGAGGGAGCTGAGCAGCAGTTGCAACTTGGCATGGTGCAGGCAGTACCCCGCAAGTACGAGGGGTTCCTGGAGGTTTTCTGCGAGAAGGAAGCTGACCAGTTGCCGCCCCACAGGCCTTATGATTGTGCCATCGACCTGGTGCCAGGGGCGCAGTTGCCGACTGCAAAGCTGTATTCCATGTCTGAGGACGAGATGCAAGAACTCAGGGAGTTCATAGAGCACAATTTGAAGCGCGGATTCATCCGAGAATCGAAAGCGGTGGGGGGCAGTCCTGTTTTCTTTGTAAAGAAAAAGGACACGCCCCAAAAAAGACTCATTGTGGACTATCGATTCATAAACAGTAAGACCAAACCCAAGGCCTTCCCCATGCCCAAGATAGATGATCTCCTGGCAACCGTAAGGAAGGGGAAGATCTTCACCAAATTGGATCTGCGTGGAGCGTATAACCTCATACGCATCCGGGAGGGCGATGAGTGGAAGACGGCCATGTTCACGCCTCTGGGCACGTACGAATACAGAGTGATGCCATTTGGTCTCCAAAATGGATCTCACGTCTTTCAAGCATTTATGCATCACGTGCTAGCGGGACTTCTATACAAGAAATGCGTGTGTTTCCTCGACGACATCCTGATCTTTTCGGAAACGGAGGAGGCCCATGAGAAGGACGTAAAGGAAGTCCTGCAGAGACTACGGGAGAACAAGCTCTACGCCAAGTTAGAGAAGTGCCAGTTTGATGTGACGGACGTGGATTTCCTAGGCTACAAGCTGTCCGACAAGGGGCTGGCCATGGACAGCGCCAAGGTCCGCGCGGTGTTGGACTGGAAGAGCCCTCGCAATCGGAAGGAAGTCCAAAGATTCATCGGCTTCGCCAACTTCTACCGCAAATTCATCAGAGGTTTTGCAAAGGAGACGGCAGCGATCACGGACACTCTCAGTTCCAAGAAAAAGAGGTTCGTGTGGACGGAACAGGCGGAGCGCTCTTTTCAGAAGCTTAAAAGCCTTTTCGCCTCCGAGGAGCAGCTGCTGCACGTGAATCCAGGCAAGCCCATACGAGTAGAGACCGACGCGTCAGACAGAGCGGTTGGAGCCGTACTCCTGCAAGAAGATCCACATGGAAACTGGAGACCCGGTGCCTTTTACTCCAGAAAGCTCAGCAAAGCGGAGCAAAACTACACCATATGGGACAGGGAGCTGTTAGCCATTCACGCAGCGTTCAAAGCGTGGCGACATTTCCTCATTGGAGCCAAGCACACAGTGCAGGTCCGCACGGATCACAAGAATTTAGAGTATTGGCGCACGGCGAAACTCCAGAGCCAAAGACACATGCGCTGGGCAGAGTTCTTCGCGGATTTCGACTTCAGGATAGAGTACGTCCCAGGGGACTCCAACGTTATAGCCGATGCGCTCTCCAGGAAACCGCAATATCTTGAGGAAGCGGCGCCAATAGCAGCCAGGCACATTTTTGCACCGCAGGCGTGGGCGTGCGCTGCCATCGCTGTCGACCTGGACGCAGTGCGACGCGCGTTGCAGGTAGATCAGTTTGCACAATCCAAAATAGAGGAGCTGCGTAGGGGTTCGCTGAGAGACGATGAGTTCCAGTTACGCGACGGACTGTTAACTCACAAGGGTGCCCTCTACGTGCCGAGCGACGAGCTCCGAGCAAAGGTTCTGCAGCAGTTGCACGACGCTCCCAGTGCGGGCCATTTCGGCAGGGAGAAGACAATAGAACTGGTGGCCAGGGACTTTTGGTGGCCCCAGATGCGAGGAGAAGTAGCGGAGTACGTCGCCAGATGTGACACTTGTCAGAGGTCCAAGCCAGTACACCAGAAGCCGGCGGGCTTGCTGGAACCACTGGAAACACCACAGCAACCGTGGGAGAGGGTGGCGCTGGACTTCGTCACTGACCTGCCCAGTTCCAGAGGCAAGACGGCGGTACTGGTGGTGGTGGACTTGTTCACCAAGATGGCGCACTTCATTCCCTGCGCGAAGGTGGCGACGGCGGAACAGACCGCCAAGCTCTTCATCGACCACGTGTTCCGGGCGCATGGGCTGCCGCGGGCCATCCTGTCCGACAGGGGGCGCCAGTTTATTTCCAATTTTTGGCAGAAGCTCCTAGGTATCCTGCGCGTCAAGATCAACCTAGCGTCGGCAAGACATCCACAAACCAACGGCCAGGCCGAGAGGGTCAACGCGATCATGCAGCAGTACCTGAGATGTTATGCAAATCAGCGACCCACAGCTTGGGTGGACTACCTACCGATGGCGGAGTTTGCCTACAACAACACGAAGCATGCGTCGACGGGGGTGACGCCGTTCTTCGCGAACAATGGACGTCATCCCAGGACCTTCCCGGGGTTCGTAGCACCAAGAGAGGGGGAGCCGCAAGAGGCCGACCAGTTCGCTGCAGAACTACAAGAGGTGCACGAGGAGCTGCGGAGACATTTGGAGCTAGCCAAACAAGCATATAAGGTGCAGGCAGACAAAGGCAGAAGAGTGGGAGAGGACATCCAGGTGGGGGACTGGGTGTGGTTAGCGGCCCAGGCGATGCCAACCAAGTCGTTGGCCAAGAAGAAGCTAGGGCACAGGCAGCTAGGACCATACCAGGTGGAGGCTAAGATCAACCCCGTGGCTTTTCGACTGGCCCTCCCCGAAGGTTCCAGAGTCCACCCGGTTTTTCATAGGTCGGTGCTCACTCCCTACAAGGCCCCGCACAGGTTTCAGGAGTCTGAAACAGTACCGCAGCCACGCACAGAGTCACCTAGGAGGGAGGGATCGCCTAGGGTCGAACCACTCAACGAGGTCACAGAGATCCTGGACTCGAGATGGGGGGAAGAGGGAATAGAATACTTTCTAGTCAGAGAGGGTGCACCAGTCAGTGCCAGTGGGTGGGTGCCGGACTACGCTTTAGACGAACCTCTTTTAAAGGACGAGTTCCATGCCCTTTTCCCACATAAACCCATGCCAGCCGAGTACTTCGATGACTGGCTCTTTACCCCCACATGTTCAGGCAGCACTTTCCACGGCTTTTCTTCAGCCGAGGAAAGAACGCCGAACTCAAACTCGCCCAGGGGATCGTGTTCGGGGGTGGACACAGAGCCCTCTTATTGGTGGGATGAGCAACCAGAGGAAGCCTGGCGCAAGAAATGGCTGAAGGGGCCTTGGCCGGCAGCACCAGACGAAGTAGCAATGGAAGAGGGAACTGCGAACATTTTGGGTGAAGAACCCGAATTCGAACACACGTACACCGAGCTGCCAGCAGAGGTCATGGACGTAGCCGAACTGTATCCTGCATCTACCTCCGAGGAGCTGCAGTTCCCACAACCCGCACCCGATGGGGGGGAGGGGGGAAGGGGGGGCTTCGAAGGGGGGATGGATGTCAGGGGTTCAGGGAGAGAGGCGCAGAGGAGGGAGGAGACCGAGAGTGAGGGAGAAGGATTCCAGCCTGACGAGGAAGAGGACGACAATGACCCGAGATGGTCCATGAGTCCGTCCAGTGAATCGGAGGATTCCCAAGAGGGAGCCCCCCTGGTCAAGCCAAGGGGAGCCCAAGGGGGAAGCAGTCAGGAGCAGGGAAACGTAGGGGGAACCGCCAGTGGGAGTTGGAGATCGAGACCTGCTTCTCCACCGGAACGGAGTGAAGAGGGTGGAGTTACCAGTGTGTCGGGAGGAACAGAACAAGGAGCAGAGGGGGGAAGGAGATCGGGGCAAGACGTCCTGCCGGAAGGGGCGGAAAGCAGTACCGGGAGCAGTGTGGCTGTTGAAAGGAAGGTCAGGA